>NW_024609857.1:112534533-112738885 GCF_016920785.2 Ixodes scapularis | reverse complement strand
CCATTAGACAAAAAGTGAACATATTTGTTTGTCGGACATACTGAAGATATCTATATCAAGTTCATAAAAACGGTTAAGAAGACGGGGGAGAGTACATTTTAACATCTGATCCCCATAGTTTGTTCTTGATTGTGGCACTATCCATATCTCAGCATTACGAGTTGGATAATTTGCTTGTCTAAGTGCAAGTTGGGAAATTGATAGATACATATTTTCGCTCTGTCTAAAAGACCTTTTGTAGGAAAGTGCAAGTTTATAACTATAGTGATTTGGAATTTGCCCTATATTAAATTTATGAAATAATGGCTCGGTATGACTATCGTATGCTGCATGACATAAACCTCGAATTGCTTTTTTTTGAGGAGTATGTATTATTTTCAGATTTGTAGCAGTCGTATTACCCCATACTAGAAAGCAATAGTTGTAGCATGTGTAAAAAAGAGACTTGTATATAAGTAGCATAACAGAGGTGGGAATCATATTTCGGTATTTATATATAACCCCAACAACTTTCGATAGCTTATTACTTATCTGTTGCACAGTTTCGTCCCAACACAGGTATTCGTTAAATATTATTCCTAGTACTTTTACATTTTCTACTATATCTATTTCATTTCCACCAAGTGAAGGGGTAGTCATGAAGGTACATATTGTATTACGTGACCTGAATAGAATGGCTTTAGTTTTATTTACATTTATTTCTAAGGAATTTAATATCGTCCAAGCATTTAGCTTTTCAAGATATCGATTTGCCTTTTGAATAATTTGGTCAGCGTCGTTCCCTGAGAAAAAGAGAGAGGTGTCATCTGCATATATGATGTAACTAACTGTATCATCAATACGTACTATATCATTGATATATAAATCAAAAAGAAGTGGCCCGAGTATACTGCCTTGAGGCACGCCTGCTGTTAATTTCCTGAGATCTGATCTATTTTTATTGATTTCTACATATTGATAGCGGTTTTCAAAGTAACTTTTAATCATTTCAAGAGCGACACCGCGAACACCTAACATGTATAACTTTTGAATTAACGTTTCGTGATTAAGGCGATCGAATGCTTTCGAAAAATCTATAAACACTCCGAGTGTAACCAGTTTATTTTCAATATTGTTTAAAATTAATTATTTTTGCTTTAACAGTGCGAGTTCAGTGGAGCGACCTTTTCTGAACCCGAACTGACAGGGTGTCAGGATTGAAAATTTGTCACAAAAACAGTATAATCGTTTATGTAAAATTTTTTCTAGACCTTTCGAAAATATTGGTAATACGGAAATAGGCCTGTAATTTCCTAAGTTATTTTTATCTCCAGCTTTATGTAAAACTGAAACTTTTGCCACCTGCATTTTCTTAGGAAAACCCCATGTTTGCAACGCTAGGTTAAAAATATGTGTCAAACACGGAACAATAGACCGTAGTACATGCTTAATAGGTTTAATTTGAAGCTGATAAAAATCACTGCTCCTGCTATTTTTTAAGTCTTGAAAAACTGAGTATACTTCATCTTCATCAGTTGGATGAAGAAACAAACTGTCATGCACGCTGATCATATATTTGGAAGCATGCTCACTATGTGTACTATGAAGTTCAACAAAATATTCATTAAATTTTTCTGCTAAAGCCACACCACTTATATCAATACCATCAATTTTAAGTGTTGTTATCTTGTCTATATGCAATCCATTTTTCATTAAACTATTCAACTTTTTCCAAACCACATCGGACCGCATATCCCCATTAAACAAATTGTTGAAGTATGCGTGTTTAGCTTGTCTTAGGGCTTTAGTTACCGCGTTCCGTTGTTTTCGAAAGGCAGACAAAATGGCAACATCTTTGCTAAGTACAAATTTATGATAAAGAACATTTTTCTTTTTTATCATGTTTAATACCCGAGACGTAACCCAAGGTTTACGGGATTTTTTGTGAACTTTATGCAATTGATATGGAAAGAAACGATCATATATTATACTAAATTTTTGAAAAAAAAAAGTTGAAGGCTTCATTTGCCGACACGCTAGATAGAACCACTCCCCAGTCTTTAGAGTTCACTTGTTGTTCAAATTTTTTTTAGGTTTTTTGCGCTTACATTTCTAAAATAGACATCTTGTGAACTAATTTCTTTTCTCTTAAAGCCTATGTCAGCAAGCATAAAAATTGGCAGATGGTCACTAATGGTTTCTCCCACTACTCCCGAGATTACATCGGACTCGCACACATTTGTTAAGAAAAGATCGAGCAATGTTTCGTGATTAGGTGTAATACGAGTAGGCTGAACAATAACATTAAGCAAACCGTAAGACTGAAATAAAGAAAGGAACTCTAGTTGACGTGGTGAAGACGTAAGCATATCTATGTTGAAATCGCCACCACAGAAAACCATATACTCATTTTCACAAATAAACCTCAAAAACAAATCAATATGTTCAAGAAAAGCAGTAATATTTCCACTTGGCGGTCGATAAACAACACAAAATACAGATTTATGGTGTTTTAACGTCAGCATCTCGTAGTCATTTGTGATAATCGTAAACTCATCAATCATGACACACTCAAAACATTTTTTTACGTACATGCATACACCGCCACCTTGTTTAACATCACGACATAAATTGAAATGTTCATAATTTTCTAACGCGTCAACTTCATCCCTTGACCTATACCATGTTTCGGTCAACATAATTACATCGTACATAAAATCAAAACTCCCCAAAAAGATGCCTAGTTCCTCGATTTTATTTTTTACCGATTGTACATTAAGGTGAAACAGACTAAACGGACACGTTATGTTTATGTTTAAAAATAAGCCCAACCTCACGTGACGATAAATATGACTTGTCATTCATGTTTAGAAACAAAAAACGAATTTAGAGTAACCAACTGAAAGAGCAACGAAATTAGTCTAGTTTTGACAAGTCATCCTTCGTTGCTATTAGATACGACCGAGCCCCATCCTTCTCCCTTACGAACACCTTTCCATTCCTATACCAGACAAACTGATACCTCTTCACCTTTGCCCATTCTTTCGTTTCCCAGAGAAGCGATTTTTCTTGCTGTGTCAGGTTTTCCGAGATATAAACCTTGCTTCGAGCACGTTTCAGGTTTGCCCGCTTATCTAGCCACAGGTCTCGCGTTGCCTGGCTAGCAAATCGAACAATGATTCCGGGTGTTTTATCTGGACGTGAAGCAAGTCTGTGTGCTACAACAACTTGTTCTAAGGTCAAGTCGGGAACATCAAGTTGCCCTGCCAGCTCATTTAGTTTGGCCATGAGGTCTTCATTTGCACTTGAGGGGATCCCGTGTATTTCTAAGTTTTGTTTGCGGTTCCTCCGTTCCAGGTCGTGAACTTTCTGCTTTAGTTGATCAATTTCTGCTCCGGCCCCTGATTTCTCCAAGTTTGTGACCCTTTTCTTCAAGTCTTTTATTTCCTCGTGCTGCTCACCCACACGTTTCAACACATCGTCATAATTCTCCGACATATGCTGAAGGGAGTGTTCCATACCATCCACCGTTGCCTTCAAATTTAGGAGCGTGTCCAGCTTTGCATTCATAGCCACCAGCATGTTTGCCACATTCAGTTCGGTGCTTTGTGTTTGGTTTTGGCTAACCGCAATTGCAGCTGGAGGCACCGACGATTTAGCTGTCTGGACGTACGAGGTCAGATTACCCTCCCGTGCAGACTGAGATTCTAGCGAAGAAGTAGACGAACGTCGAGCGTGCAATTTGCAAGTGTTGCATACCCAGTGATCGAGACTCTCCTGTGGCATTGACTTAAGTAACGTTTTTGTAACTCCAGAGCACTTCCCAACGTGATAACAGTGCTCACACTCTGAGCATGTAATGGAAGAACTTTCAGATGCCACCGGTTTCTGGCATGAGATGCAGTCACTCATTTTGAAAAAAAAGATACTAAACAAGGAAGCAACACAAAGCAACACGGCAGCAGACCAGCGGAATGCGAGCAGTCAAAAACGCGGTGAAGAGCCAGCGAAAACAGTGCTTACCTACAAAATCAGAAGCAGCGTGTCAGATTAAGTTGCCGAGGTAAAGCATTCCGCCGGTCTGCGATGAATCGCTCCGCCTCCCACGCTTTTGTAGAGCGCTGTACTGGACGCTTGATGGCACTGCCAGTCCTTTGGTCGACTGATAACAAGCCTATCAATCACTCACACGTAGTAGTAGTACTGAGCGCGTGCAGCGACGACAAAATGACACGGTAGCGATGCACTGGCCGGACGCGACGACGACAGGATGACACGGCAGCGATGCACTGGCCGAAACGTTCCAGCCGAAAACCCGTACAGCACGGCTTGCTCCCAAGTACCGACGATGTCGCCCTACAAAATCAGAAGCAGCGTGTCAGATTAAGTTGCCGAGGTAAAGCATTCCGCCGGTCTGCCCGGCGGAATGCTTAGTTCGAGCACAGGACCGGCGAGTGTAACAAAATTGTCGACGAAAATAGCGCAGGTTGCCATGGTGACGAGGAAGGCAACACCGGTTTGTCGGCCACAGGTATCACAAACGTTGTCGCCACCCTAAACAGCGGAGCGGCGGAAACATGTAGGCACCCTAGTTAGCCACTCGGCCACTTCCTCAGCTAGAAAATTCATTTCACAGGACAAACTTATACGTCACTCGCTGCCCTTTGTCCCCCTCTTTTCTTGGGTTTACTACAGTTGATCGAATGCCAATTTATCGAAGCACGTTTTAGAGAACGGGCTCGTTTTATCGAAACACGGTTTAGAGAAAGAAGAGACTCAGTTTAGAGAAACGCCGTTTATCAAAAAGGGAACAATATTTAAAAAAGGCTTTCCTACTTCTCGCGTGTATCACTGGTGCGCGTGCTAACCCAAGCCCCCTGCAGCGCTTCCGCCGCGAAGCGGCGGAAGTCTACGGCGGGACATTACAAAAATGTTAACTCAAATCATTTACCCGCACACGCCGCTTCGTGGCGGCCAAATTCGCTATAAGGAAGCTCATTGCCATTTTCTTTAAACTGGGTTCTCTATGAAGGGATTCGATAAACTGGGGTCGGTAAAACGGCGTTCGCTAAAGCGAGCTTCTCTAAACCGCATGCCTCCGCTTTTCTTCTTCATTTTCCCAAGAGCCCTACCCCCTTCTCTCTTCCTTTCTTCAGGCCCCCGTACATTCCAGCCAACGATAAGCTCAGACGGCGTCAGCTCAAAGTTGCCGAACGGTCTTCTGTCAAATCACATACACCGCGACATCGCGAGGACTCCCCGGTTCTCCCAAATCAATCACAAAGCCGCCGACAGATCCTTTGTCATGATGGAAGCATGGCGGAAAGCAGATTGCTGGAAATAGAAGACTATATTCCATTGCCCCGGTGCGAATAAATATTGCGTATTTTTGCCTTATTTCCGTGCCAAAATAGAAACAGCGTTTAGAAACCGAACACTGTGCGTTTAGAGGAGCGCCGAAAGGACATAAAAAACCCGGACTCAACCTGACCTGGTTCTTGTTTTTCAGGGGTTTACTACGGTTGATAGAATGCCATTTCGTCGAAGCACGTTTTAGAGAACAGGCACGGTTTATCGAAGCATAGTTTAGAGAAAGCAGAGCCTCACTTTAGAGAAGTGCCGTTGATCGAAAAGGGGACGCTAATGAAAAAAGGGTTTTCTACTTCGCGCGTGTATCACTGGTGCGCGTGTTAACCCAAGCCCCCCGCTGCGCTCCTGCCGCTTCGCGGCTGGCAGTCCGCGGCGGCTCATTACAAAAATGTTAACTCACCAGACTTATCCGCACACGCCGATCGCGGCGACCGAATTCGCTAAAAGGAGGCTCATCGCCATTTTCTCTAAACTTGGTTTCTCTATAAGGGCATTCGATGAACTGGGGTCGGTAGAACGGTGTTCGCTAAAACGAGCTTCTCTAAACCGCATGACTCCTGTTTTTCAGGAGCCTTTCAAAAGTGGATAAAAAATTATGAACTGGCTGACCCGATTTACCACATTAGAGGACTCCATTTTTATAACGATAGGCTCTCTTGAAGTGTCTTGCATAATTCAGCTTGTATTTGTCCGTTTTTATTTTCGGTTCCATTCAAAAAGTGAGCACTAAGCCACTGGACCAATCCACAACATTCATAATTTGCGGAAGCAGCCAAATGGAATCGCGACAAAGGGAAAGATTCGTCCGCGTTATTTGAGGCCTATAGAAAAGCGGACCGGATGGGAGGGGCCGAAATCTTTTTTCAAGAAACACACAATCTTCCCTTCTAACAATTTGATATGAAGGTATACTTGGACGCCGGCATTATTCGTTTAGGGATCAAGCGGAAATTTTTATCGGACAATTATACGTCTACGTGCACTCCCATTTGATGATTATCGTGTTTTAGACTCCGTACACAGGGTGGTTTCCAGCGGTGGGTTTTTAATCTGACTGCCCGCCAGAGCGCGAGCCAGAAGGCAATACGGCCGCCGAGCCGTCGCGCTCTTCTCTAACAGTTTGATATGAAGGTATATTTGGACGCCGGCATTATTCGTTTAGGAATCAAGCGAAACTTTGTATCGGATAATTATACGTCTACGTCGACTCCCATTTGATGATTATCGTGTTTTATAGACTCCGTACACAGGGTGGTTTTCAGCGGTGGGATTTTTATCTGACTGCAAGCTAGAACACGAGCCAGAACGCACTACGGCCGCAAGCCGTCGCGCTCTTCCCCTTCTTCTCCGTATCAATAAACATTCAAATACCTGGGCGAAGCCGTCAATCGTGCTGGTGTCGGGAACCAGTAACCGCTCATTCACACTGGAAGCGGATCCGCGTTCGCAAAGCGGTTGCGAACGCGGTTGTATAAAGATGCAGTACAATTGCACGCGCGCATGATGTCATCGAGTGCGCGTGCAATTTACTGGATCTTTTTAGAACCGCGTTCGCAATCGCCTTGCGAACGCGGATCCGCTTCCAGTTTGAATGAGCGGCAAGTCTGACCCTTGAAATGCAGGTGTGACGCAAAACCCAGTGGCGTCTCGTTCGCCCACTTACGTTCTTCCCAGGCGGTGGGGACTGTTGTTTACAGGGGAATATCTTCTTAACAGTAAAGCAATGTCGTTATTATTTTACGGTATCTGCTATAAAATTACGTTACCCATTACTCGTTACTTCTGATTAAAAATGGCAGCATGGTGGTTCGAAAGCAAACTAATTTTTATTCTGCGCACTACAAAAAATGGCAAAGAAACCCCAACAAAGCTACGTATAAACGACTTCATTTCAAACTCCCTCGGAAGACACTTACAACGTTCTCACAACCGGGACCAAAAGACGCGTGATTATCGCTTTGTCGAATTCTTGAGCGTCCTTGGTGCAGTCTTTGTATCGAAACTACTAAGGCCACCGTCGCCATGCCTTGAAGGAGAAGCCGTCTCGCTGGAAAGAGACATCCGCTCAGAAGGCAACAGTCTGCCGCCGCTCGAACGATTCTGCCGAATCGTTCCTAGTTACCTCAGCTGGTCAAGACTTTCTCTTCAAAATAAATATATTCTCTTTCTGTCAAAAACAGAAAGAATAAACGCTAAATCTGGAAGCATTGACGTTCCCACGCTTTGAACCAAAATAAGTGGCAAACTTATCGCAGGATTGAAAAGCGTCCGTCACCAGAAAGACGTCACCATCTTTTAGAATCCCTGCCGCCGTGGTACAAAGGTGGGGTCGCTCGCCGAATAACGACGACTCCCGTTCAGAAGGAACGCCTCCCGCTAAATCCTCTGGTCATCCTTTCTCCCATAGCGCCTTAAAACTAGACAAAAGACTGCCTAACCACCACGGACGGCACCTTCTTTGTATAGGGGTTAGCCCCCAACTTCCTGGCATTCAAAGACCGAATTATGCTGGACGCTGCGCCCGCGTAATTCTTCTCGCAGTTCCTGGTTGCGTGTCAAGGCTACTGTACCATTTCTCTAAATAAAGAGACAAATTTCGTAGCAGTAATAGTGATGGCTTTCGTCTGCTTCGCCCTTACTTTGCCGCTACCGGCGTGAAAAAAAAAAATTTTTTTGGACATGAAAGGCAAACTTAGGATAAAGGGCAGACTTGGAAGTAATCCTTTATAAGTAACGAGATTACTTGTAATTAATTACATTTCTTGTAATTTAGTGATTAATCCGTCACTTTTTTTAAAAATGTAATTTGTAATGTAATCTCGTCAATTTTTCAGTAACGAATTACTGAAATTACTCGTTACAATTCTTCCGTCCCGTCAGGGGGAGAAACAGAGTGGAAGAAGGGCCATGCAACCGCATTCGCGCTTTTGGCATGGTAACGAGACTCTCGTGAGGTTCTGGTGATTGAAAGGAATTCACGGAAAGCACGACAGCCCAGCCAAAGACCGTTTTTCGACTCGTTCGTACGGTCAGCCAGGCTGGGAGGTTTCGACACTCTACAGAAAGACAAGAGGCTTCGACTTCTTGGAAAACGAACGGACTGCTCGGAGCTTACAGAAGAGCAGAAAACGGATGGACCATAAAACCGCGGCGAGGGGTTCGTGTCGAGTGGGGCCGTGGATATGGTGACGGTAGCGCATACGTCCGCTCCATTCCCTCCTTCCCCCGCCTCTACCCTCCTTCTTCCCTCCCCACTCCTCCGCGCCTTGTTCCCCCAAAACAAATTTTTAAAACGAAACCGTGCTTTGCCTTTTCGGTTTTTTCCGCCTATACCACGCCACCCCGCGAACAGAGAGGCTATTGAGACCTCGACCCTGCACATCCTTGACAGCGCTGTGCAAGCTGAATACTAACTGGGCCAACCAGCTGTGTGGCTTTTTTAACTTGACTTTGCACTAGCGGATACGTAGGGCAAAAACACGAGACGCGATGCGGCAGTTCATTGGAACAAAGAAAAATCTAGCGCCAACCCAGCTGTCAGTTTAAACAGTAACTTTCGACAGCTGGCAATATGCTAGTCGGGGAGTACAACAAAACGGCTTGGGTTCTCGACAGCAGGTCGAGCCTGCGGGAACTTAGACCGGCACATTAGGGAAAGGAAACATAGCCCCAATATAATGACGTTTTCTGCGGTCTAGTTGTTAGTAACCACCTCCACCACAGAAAAATACACTCTCTACGCCGGCCATTTTAGTTCTTCGTTGTTCTTATCAACATATATATCCTTGGTAGCACTAGCACATTGCTGGCTCGTTGATGGTTGCGCTGGGTTCATAGAGTCCCAGGGCATATTTCAGTTCGTACCCGGCAAGCTAGAAACAAACGCCGCTCAAACAGCAGTAAATTTTTCCTCGGCTGTTAACACTACCGGTGACCGGAGTAGTGGCGCAAATGAAAATACGAAGCATGCGCAGTGCCCTCCGCGCGTATTGTTTCACGTTTGATTCACCCGATTAAAAAGCGTTTGCGCAGAAAAAAGAACAACTGCAGAAGATATAGTTCTTTAAGATAATAAGATGCAAGTGTTTAGTCACAAAGTACAAGCGCGTGCTAAAAATAACTACTTTTTTTTTTTTCACCAAACCTACACATGGCTATACTCGGGTTGTGACTGGCGAGAAAGAATGTATTCAGAAGTTAATTTGTGCAAAAAATAACTTGACACTCGAAATGTCAGAACAATTTGGAAAGCGCAAAGAATGGCTAAATTGTACTCGTTTAGTGATCAATTATACATTAAAAACTGGAAAGTAACGACAAAAGGAACGTCGTTACTTTCATCGTTACCTCAGAAAAAGTAATAGAAGTACAGTTACAAGTTACATTTTTAAGAAGTAACTCGTTACAGTTACAAGTTACAGTAACGAAGTTAAAGTAACGCGTTACTAGTAACGCGTTACGATCCAAGACTGCTTTTTAGCCCAAGTAATTGTAACTGTAATTAATTACTTTTTTGAAGTAACGGGCACAAGTCTGGCTAAAGGGCTTAAAAACGCTCGCCACCTTTTTCAATCATATATACACGTAAAGATACTACGAGTACGCATGTAATAGGGACCAAAGTATGGCACGCGCTTTACTTTGTTTATAATCACCAATAATCTTCTTTGGTCACTATTATGGGTTATCTTAAGACTTAAGCGATCGGTGTCCTATTTTCGTTGCTTGTGTAGCCTAAACCGGACTGTGACTAAAACCGGTGTGGCTGTAAGGTATGTTGTTTGTGAGCAGTCCGTGTACTGTACCTTTGTCATGCAATTTCTGCCTCTAACCAACAAGGCCGTTTTGGAACGCTTGTTATAAAAGCCCTTTTTACTGACATCTCGCACTCACTTTTCGTGCAAGACGGCAACGACCACCGAAACTTTGTTATTATGGCCCGGGCTAAAGGCTAAACTCCGTGGAGCGAATTATGCGACGAATAACTGACGAACGCCGCCCGACGGCACGCTCGCTTGGCGCTTGACGTAGCACCAACTGTGCTGATGCCACGCGCAGAGCAAAATCCGCCAGGCTAAATTCGTCGATTTTTCGCTGTGTATTCGTCCCATGGAGTTGAGCCTGAAGTGCTATGTTTGAACTGACCGAAACGAAGTCACACAATTTGCTGTTTAAATGTCTGCTCTGTATGCCGAAACTCAAACTGCTGTGCACATCCAGGACGTCGAACTCTAATTTGAAAAAGCGCATTAAGAGTTATTCTTCAATGTCACTTACCCTTTTCCGTTAAAATGTCGTCGTTAAACCTTCTTAGCCAAAAGAACGCACCTTTCTTTCGAGATAGTCTTGTTAGTCGCAGTTTTTCAGCTACATCTCACGATGCTCATTAATGTAACCTAGCGAAAAAGCCTTCGAAAACGGCTTAGTTTAGTTACTTATATAATTCAGAAGAAAAATAAATGAATCATAGAAGTTATATATAAACACGCCTATGTGAGATATGTTTAAGGTTGCGGTTTATTTAGACAGTTTTTTTATACTAATTCGTGATGCAGTTTATTTAGTTAATCTTTCGTTGTTCCACACGACTGATAACTAGAAATGAACAGCGGTGCTTCGCACCAGTCCTAATTGTTTTCTTTTCCGCCAGTCCCTATATTCGCAGAAGCTGACAGGGTTCGCGGTAATTTCAGAGAAACGAAAGACCGAAGCTACAACCCACTTTCCCAACACACCCTTGAGGAAGCAGAGGAAGATCGACCGTATGCATCAAACTCCCGTTTCTCAAGAAGTGTTCGGCAATCTTATAGTCACGTTTGTGGTTGAGACTCTACAGTCATATACTAACATCTTTCATATACTAACAGTGAAACACAAAGTAACGACAAACTAACGTAAAAGTAACGTCCGTTAGTCATGACAAGTAACGACAGCGGTATTTCGTTACATTTACAGAGCTGAAACGGAGCTCTGTAACGCGTTAGCTTTTTTCCAAGCTATCGAGTAACGCTATTTCGTTGATTGTTTTCTGCGTCCGGACATTTCATCGAATGCCGTTTCCTCGAACGCCGTTTCATAAAAGCCGTTTCATTGAACGCCTTTTCATCGAACAACGTTACAGTCTTTAATATTTTGGAATTTACTTTAATTTTTATATACAACTTCATCTAATTGTCTCTGATTTTTTCTTGTTTTGTTTCTGTTTTTATATCACTGGGTGCAGTGACGACATAAGTTCCATCGTGAACATATTCTGCTTCGAGAAGAAAGCCTCCATGAAACAATGACCCCTCTCCATATCACATGAAACAATTAAAAATGAGACAAAAACAGAAAGCACAGACATTTAAAAGTGTTTCAGGTGTCTGTCCTTTATTTGCAGTATTGTGGTTTCAGTCATGTATATGAGTAAAGCTTTTCAGTAAGTCGCATACCCAATTGTTTTTATTTCTTTTTATGGCGATTGTTTTTATTTTTAGCAATTTGACACCACCTTCAAAACAATTTTACAAGTGACTACCTTAGTCTTAACACATGCAAAGTGAAACGTCTATGAGCACTGTTATGCCCCAAACCTCGGTACAGAGCCATAAGAGTGAAATTCGATGAAACGGCCCTTAGCGATCCGTTCGATGAAATGGCGTTGGATGAAATGTCCGTTCCTTCCATGAAACGGCTTTCGATAAAATGACGTTCGACGAAATGTCCGCTACTCATTTTTGGTAACGGGCACAACACTGCCGGGAGACATTTCCGGTGTCAAAAGGATCTGAGATACGGAGTCGAAAACATGATAATCATCGAATGGTAGTGGACGTACCGGTAGAATGATCCGGTGCAAAGTTTCGCTTTATTTTCTAAACGAATCATGCAGGCGTCCAAGTATACCTTCACACCAAATTGTTAGACAAAACTGTAGAGAAGATTGTGTGTTTCTTGTAAAAGATTTTGGCCCCCTTGTATCCGGTCCGCTTTTCTATAGGCCTCAAATAACGCGGGCGAAACTTTCCTCTTGTAGCATTTCCACTTCTTCGCTTCCGCAAATTATAAATGTGGTGGATTGGTCAGTGGCTTAGAGCTCACTTTTTGAAAGGAACCGAAAATAAAAACGGACCAGTACAAGCTCAACTATGCAGGACGTTTGAAGAGAGCCTGTCGTAATGAAAATGAACTGCTCTAATGTGGTAGGTCAGGTCAGTCGGTTCATACTTTTTCATCCACTTTTGAAAGGCTCCGGAAAAGAAGAAACCAGGACAGGCTAAGTGCCGCAAGGCGCCTCGTATTGTTGAGTTTGTCCCGGTTTTTTATGTCCTTTCGGCGCTCCTGAAATCTCACAATGTTCGGTTACTGAACGCTGTTTTTATTTTCGCACAGAAATAAGACAAAAATACGTAATAATGTTTCACACCAGTGCCATTCAATAGAGACTACTATTTCCAGCAAGCTGCTTTCCGCCATGCTTCCATGTGATCCTCCAGGCCGAGAATGTTTGTGTACAGTGATTAAACTATTTACATGCACATTGGCATGCACTATAAATCTGGCACTCTCTCTTAGAAGCAGCATGTTAGTGCGCATGAATTCCCCCACCGTCTTGCCTTCTAATCGCGTGGAAGGAAAATGAAAATATCCCGGGCATGATTTGTGCAAAAGGCTAGATTCAACAGTCGCCAATTATTTCTACAAACCCCCTGACAGATTCACTACCATGTACCGAGTCCTTTCTCCAAAAAACGAGGTTTTGGTAGAAAGTTGTTGCTGGGCCGCTGTTCTTGTAGTGGCCCGGGGAAAAAAATGAAGAGAGAGAGAGAAAGAGAGAGAGAGCGGCGGGGGGGGGGGGGGGGGGGAAGGGGGAGGCAACAATTTTTGCAAGCTAATATGTTTTTTTGTTTTTTTTGCGACAATTGCGACATTTCTTTGCGGGTAGGTATGCCTTTGTTTAAAGTGCTACAATATATGGTGTAAACAATTTTACGCACTTACCACACATGTTTCATCGTCAATGACAGTTTGTAAAGTATTACGCACTGCCTCGGGTGATTTGACCTTACGCAGTGGAGCGTCACAGGAGCGAGTATTTCCGCAAAATAAATACGAGGACCTGTTTCTCCATTTGAAATTTGAATTGACCACTTCTGTGGCATCACGACGAACATATTTTCACCATGAAAACATAACAAATAATGATGGATGATGAAATTGATTGGGTCCTAACAGTAGAGCCACATTATTTAGGTTGCAAATATTTCGGCGACGTTCATGTGATGCTTTTACTTCCAAGTTCGAATGTGTTGAGAATGAGTAGCAGAAAACCCTGTGCGTAGGCTGCTTCCTGAAGTGGCCTGATATCTCCCCAATTCGGAAAAGGGGGGAGCGGGGGAGAGAGAGAGGTGTGGTTGTTGTGGGAAGTTGATAATATTTATTCTCACTCAGGAGAGCCACCGGTCATTTAAAAGTCGACTCGCTCATAACAGGAAAGCTTGTGGGGCCACATCTATAGTAACTATGAGTAAAATGTGGTATACACCCACGTTACTAAGAAATTATGATCGTGCAAACGATGAGGCGTTGTGGATACAGGTGAAACAAAGACTTATTTCACGACTGCACCGTCTTTGTTAGAAGCCAAAATTGCGGCTTGCTTCTTCCACCCTCCTGACGCCAGTCATATCCAATGTTTGATAAATTCGGTAAAGCGTTGATCGCGGAAGCCCGCACCAATATTTAAAGGTCTTTATCAAGTTATAAAACAAACATCGAGCAGAGGTAAGGACGAATAAATTCGCAAAATAATTCAAAATGGGATGAACAACTATGAGGGAGATCTATATTTCGAACAGTAATGACGAGATTAGGGAAAGCCACTTGATTTATATGCCTCGGAAAGAAATGTATTATCGACGACCTGAACTCTTTATTGCGCAATCCAATCCTTGTGGAGTCACGGGAATGATTCCAGCAGCCGCGCGATGCCAGAGGGCGGCTGCTGCAACGACCCCAGCACACCGCGGCCCCTCGATCTCCACCGACCGAGTGGCCTCGGTCGGTGGAGGCCGTGCTGGCTTCCTCAGTCTCGCGGATTGAGCGTGCCCGCGATAATGAGGGGAAGACACCTGGATGTCTCAAGGTCGTTGTCGCGCTCGCAGCTAGCCGCTCATTCTGCGCTTTTTGAGGATTATCCGTACAAGAAAAGCCGACACAAAAGAAGCCCCTGACGTCACATGACTCTTGGGATATGGTGAGAAAACGAAGGGCGCGAGGGGCATTTCCGAAAGGGCAACTCCGCTTCATTTTTGGTTTTGAAAAACAATGCAGTCCTCTTCAGTAAAACCTAGGAAGACCACACGTCAAATATTACGCCGCAGATTTGTCTAAATGTTTCCGATCCGGCAAACTTTGCAACTCGGCAAGTTGCCGAAACCGGCTGAAGCGCAGACCGGAAGCGCGTTTTTGCTCGGGATTCAGGCACGTCGGCGTCAAACTGATGTCATTTCCTGCGCGCGGGCGCACGTTTTCGCAGGAGCGTTGGTTTCTAGCCAAGGTTTCTAGCCGACCCAGAACAAGACGCGCGCGCCGAGGCGTCGAAGCGGCTCTCACCCAATGAGGGTCGGCCGAACTATCACGTGATCCTGCGCGGTACTCTGTTTCGTATTCAGCACATTTCAAAGTGTTCGAAAGAATTTTTATTTTCCATGAAAAATTAAAAAAAAGTGTTTCTTTTGACACACAAACCCATTTTATTTACTTACTTTTTCATTTAATTCTTATTTTGTAGTATTTGCGTCAACATTTACATCCCATCCCGTGTTGAGAATTTTGATATCTGCCAGCGCTGATAACGCGCGGCCGGTGGTGCTTGGCTTTGTCTGCATGCGGGTGCCGCCGAGCTTTGTGAATTTCGCTCTCCCTCGTCCTGCTTTCCACCTTTGCTGGCACACCAGAATCGGAGCCGGCTAGCTGTGTTCATCATTATCAACCAGTTATTAAAAACGGAAGGTGGCTATGTCTCTGCTGTGAGGCGTCACAATTATTTTCTCCCAAAAGATAGCTCCTTGTGAAACAACCTTCAAAACATGGTGGCTCTTCCAACTGGGGACTAAAAATTTACGCAGAAACACGCTCTCAACATATTTATTACGGATGTCATATCTGGTTTGATATGAATCAACGTCGTGCAAGCTTGAGTCCGTGTGAGCATTATCAAATTTCCCGTTGTCCTGCAATGACCAAATTGCCTATCTAGCGTATCTTATAGAGTATCAAGCGGAGAGAGAAGCCGCTTCATACTATGGCAGACGGAACCCACGTTTGCAAGTGGAATAAACGCTATCATCATCATCACTTCAGCTTAGCCCAAAACAGCAGATTGTGGCAATGCTGCAGTGCCCTTTCTCTCAAATGCTTTCAAACCCGGGTGCCGCACGCACTGCAAACCGGTTGCGACATTGCATTTAGCTGGCAAGTATGGCGTCGGAGATGGACGACAGCGTATTCGACACGGTGAAAGTTTGTTGGACATGTGAAATGATTGATTGAAAATTGAATACAACGGCCAATCTCCTGTTGTCATCTGCGGCCGTGGGTTGATAGAGATCGGGATATTTTTGGCTGTGGCGTTCTCCCCCATGTCGCAATGGTAAACGTGCACGAATTAGCAGAAAAGATTCATAACCCGTGCGGTGGTAATATATCCAAACTCTGCAAGTGTAAGTAGTTATATCGCGCCATCCACTAGTTAAATTTGAAACCAGAAATGTGTACAGCCCAGCGACTCGCCGGCTTTGGCGATTAGGTCTCTGCAGGCGCGACGGGGGATGCGCCAGCTTTGGTAGCGAATGGAGTAGCGAGCGTTGTACCTTCAGCCATTTTCCGATTTTTACTACACGGCAACGTTGCAAGAACACTGAGATGGGAAACTCACCGCTGAAACCTGGGCCCCTGGCGTCCACCGAGACCGAGCTAAATACGACAATTTCGCCACCCTTAATCTTCTTTTTTTTCTTCTTTTTTTTTTTTTACTGTGGTCACCTTCAGCTTGCAGAAAGCATGTTTTAGCGTAAGAACAAACAGAAAAAGGTTTTTTCTTGTAAATTCTATTGGAGTTTAGTACCAAATGACGTGCGCGTGATCTTTTCTAAAATCTTTAGTTTCAAGGTTTTGCACCACAATTAATAGTTTTTTATACAACCTTGCCTCAGCGGTGATTTCAGGTAGCGCTTTTGACCTGGGTGCATCGCATCCTAGCAGAGTGGTTCTATAGTAACGTTGGTACACGGTTTCCTAGGCAACATGGAGCTCGAAAGCAGTGCAGGCCCATTCACACCGGCGGTTGAGTCGCGTTTGCGGACGCGTTTGCTTAAAGATTCAGTGCAATTGCTCGCGATTCGATGAAGAAAACGGGCGGATCCGCTAAGCATTTGTGTTTCGAACGCCAGTGTGAAGGAGCGGATTTAAGCTGTGTCTTTGTCGTGTCGATCAAAGTTGCATCAGAAACAAATTGGAGACAGTTCACTACACAAAGTTGCGATGTTTGGGTCTGTACTACAGTAATACCACGTTGCATAAGAAACAGTTGCGCAACATTTAAATTACGCTGCCTAGCAAACGTTGTACCTTCAACTTTTTTCCGAGTTTTAGCACACGGTTTCCTACACTGTTAGCGAAAATGTAATATTTCGCCTGTTTACACCCCATTTTCACTCGTTAGCATATTTTTACACGCTCTGCTAGTCATAAATCGTCAAAAAATTACTTGGGGTAGTAAAAGTTGGTGTTTCGGTTTCGGTTTACACGACTAGGCGTGTAAGGAACACTGAAAACACCCCAGCCCAACACCCCAAAACTGCCAAAACGTCGAGCGCCATGTTGCTTCTGCCTTGAAGCGGTACGGCGGACGTAGCAGCCGAAGGTGAGTGTTTGATTTTTTTTTATCAAGTTTGTATAGAATGTAGCACGTCTCAGATTTTTATTACATGCCATTCAAGAACGTTAGATTTGCTTTGAGCAAGCCGGCTCAGGCGTTAAGCCCGATTCACACAACCGGCGTTTAGCCACCCCGTCGATTGGAAACGACTCGACTGCTCGCCGGTTCTTTTGCGCGAGCTTTCGCTCGGGCGCTGTGAGCCCTATGAACTGTGGTGCTCAAAGCTAGCACAATTAGGCACGGCTAGCGTCCCGGTGGAAGCTGCAGAGAGCGGAAACCGAAGACACCGTCGCATAAGAGTGGCGAAGCCGTGATCCTGCGCTGATCGTTGTCCCGCCGCTCTCTCCGGCAATATCGACACTTCGCTGCTGGGTGTCTCGTATTTCGACGTTTTAGAGAAACTTGGCATTGGCAAGCGCGAGGAGTCTCTATATCGTTTTCTCCGTCGCCTGCGTGGAGGAAACACGGTGGCGATAGAAACATATGCTCATGCAGTCAGTCAACTTGGACAATCCCCCTGTTCCCTCAATCCTATCGCATTCTTTCACTGCGTTTGTGACAACAACGTTTCCCCAGTGTGAAAGCTTTCAGTCACAACGGGCTACAAACTGGGTTGTGCATTGCATGTAGCCCTGAGGGAATTCTTCGCCGGAGACACCAGCACATTAGTTTCATTGGTAAGGTGACCGGCCACTAACGTGTTTGGCAAATGAAGCGATCACGGGTAAGTAGAAATGCAAACAATGTTGAATAAATATTAAGGTGGTTGTAGCCAGAGCCTGCCAGTTGAAATCAACCTTTAACAATATAGTGTGCGGTAACTTCTTTTTGCACTTAGGATTGCAATTTGAAACACAAAGCCACTCCAGATAGCTGTCGAAAATCGTGTAAACAACAGCAGTCATCGTCCCCGGTTCGGATGAGCGAAGCCTTAGCTTGATGAGAAGAATGGCGGTCTATACTTCTTGGTTGTTTCAATCACAACCTCGCACAGCTGAACAGACAAACAAATCAAGGAAATATATCCCGCGCTGTCTTGCAAATCACAGCACACAAGCAGGGTACATAGCAGAGCAGAAAACACTGGCAATGAGCACACGGAGGCATGCAGCTTCCTTTCTTTTTCCCTCGGCGAATGATTGGTTTGCTGCAGCATTCCGTAAGCACGTCGACATTCAAAAGTTGAGCCTGATCTGTCTTGCAGTGCCTTGCGGAACGGCAAGTATTGCCCACCATTCCACAAGGCACTGCAGGACTCGCAAATGTGTGAACAGTGCTTTGCAATAAAGGCCATGATCGGGCAGCAGGTGCCCATCTAAAGACATTTAATATTGATTGGCATTGAACTAACCTTTGGGCTTCATCACGTAGCAAGCATGGGTGAGGTATAATTCAAGAACATTTAATGTTCGACGAGTTTAATACGTTGTGGTGCTTTCCCATCTGTTTCGGTGTCACGGAGTGGGGTTCAAATTAATCAAAATAATTCAATGATCCACTCTGAGAATAAACGAGAAATTACGGGAAAAGAACAAGAGAGCTAAGTTCGACCATTGACTAGCGCTAGGTCCACGCCTGGTGTATAATCAGTAGAGAAAGATGATGACACAGGGAGGATAAGCAAACAAAAGGTTAGATTTAATAAAGTGAAAAACTAAGCTGTACACGGCAATAGAGCACTCAGCACAAACCACACTCCAGCTCAAAGCTATGGAGCCCTGCGAGCCAGAAACTAATACTAAAAAGACTCGACGCTCATAAAACCGGAATAAGCCAACAAAACAGTGACGAAAACCCGACACTAACAACGAGAGCAAACCAAGATGGAGCTCGAACGTTACCGCTACACACATGGGATAATCCCCGAAAACAGTCGCGACAGAAAGTAGCACAGTGTAAAAATCTTCCCAACACTCAACAATTCATACTTCAGAGCCAGAGAATGCAGTAGACAAGTCCCAGAAAACCAGGCTTAGCTTTCCGGTAGGTGCCGAGTCCAGAGCAGTCCGTAGTCTGGAGTTGTCGGCCGAAGAACGGCGTCTCGAAGTCCAGCGGTCCAATTAGAGGCTTGATGAGGTCGACACAGCGCACCACACAGCCACACACGCTTCAGCACAACAAACTCAAACACTTGTCCGACAGGCAGGGCAGAAGCCAAAAATTACACGTTCCAAGACTCATCTGCAGGGAGTAACCGCGTTGAGTAGCGACCCGGCCAGCTCTGGGGTTGGACTACCTTCTTTGTTCCCGAACCCCCTTTTATAGGCTCATCTACCGACCAACCTCCCGTTTCCCCGCCTTTCGGGTCAGTCAACTTTCAAGAAAAACAAAGCTACACAGCAACGACCCAAATGGCAAAACCTATTACATGTTTCAGACAACCAAACATATGTGCCCATCCATTCCCCCGTACGAGTCCAAAAACATCAATTATCGCCGATACATAGAACACGACAGGCGGCAGACTGAGCAAAGCCGCCGCCTTCAAAAAGCGCGCTAACCAGCGTAAACATCTTTGTATCCCGGCGGCGCCCCTGCATGTCAAATCGGCACCATACGCGAGCCAGCATACGCACCCCTCCGTCCGCGAGGTCAAAGCCACAAACTGTGACCTGGGATGATCTACGTCGCCCGTTAACAAAAACCCATTCCGCAAACGAGCAAATTCGTTGGGGACTTAGAAAGGAACTACGACGGGACGAACTGAGATTAAAAGTGGCGCCACACTCCCCCTTTTTGACCGTACCAACACTTAAAGTGGTCCAAAAAAAAGATCATAAAAGTATTTAAAAAAATGAAGAGAAGCCTGAATTTGTGACACCCGGTTTCTCCATGCTGTGTTTTTTTTGTGCTTTTTCTATTACGAAGCGAGACATTATTCCAGCCGTAGGCACCAGATGTAATTCCCGTCTGCGATCATAAGATTATAGGATCCTAACTGCCGGCAGCTAAGTGTCAATTACATCCGGCTTGTGCATACAGTGCAACATCTTTTGCTATTCAGCCGATCATCACTTTGCAGCCTGGGTATCTGTTCTTGTAAACGACAGTAGTGCTATATGTTAAACGGCTCTAAAGCGATAGAGCAAACTCACATCTCATTATCTTTTAGCTGAATAAACTGTTTGTTTGGTTATGCTTGTTATCCAATTTTTGTTTTAAATTTAATTTTCTCATATAAACACCTTACATTATAGAAAAAAAATATTTTTATAGTACGGAGGTGTCCATATTAAGAAGACATGACTTTATCATCTTTGAAACTAGTTTGCCACAGCCAGTGTTATAATATGTATTGATTTTTTATGCAGTGCCTGCCTTTCCTTGCCCCTTGTGAGGACGACTGAGAAAGCGACTTTGCGCCACAACGACGGATGGCAAGTGTCCCAAGTGTCGTCACCTATAGTGGTCATGTGCTATGTGTTCGCAGCATTGTAAGCCGACCGTGGAGCACTTTCAAAAGGGAACTTTCGCCATGTGCACAGTATGGCCGTGTACAATACGGGGCACGTACAGTCAGAAGAATTATGAGAGGGAACATGCGGGCGCGTGTCACTTGGTACAGGCAGAGCAGCCTAGCAAGTGTCATGCTTGTGCACTGAGGGGCCCTGGTTTGAAGAGCCGAGGCAGAAGTTTCAGCGGCGGTGTCACCGCCCTGGCGGCTTGTCGCCGAAGCAGAAACGGGGTTAGCTAGCTTTGCTCGTGGCTGGCTTTGTGTAGTGTGTGTAGACCGGGAACGTAGGCTTATGAACTTCGGCAACAAGAATACTACACGGCTTTGGTGTTTTGGTACGAGCAACAAACGTGACACTATCTGCTACGACTAGCTACGACCACCCACCGCAGCGGTGAAGGCATCCAAGAAGCAGAACCTGTGTATTACGCCGTTGCCGTAACCCAACAGTGCTCATTTGTCATGGAGGGCTTTCCGCCCAGAGACTTTGCTCGTCACTGAGTGTTATTTCCCGTGTTTCTCTTTGTGTGCGCGGTGGCTGGACGAGCCTCATACAGCAGTTCTTCAGTCTCAAAGGTGACTAAAAGTTGAGGGTGGATGGACTTGCAGCAATCCCCTCGGTTGGTGCGTGTGACAGAACCTTTGTACGGCATCATCGGGAGGATGCTGTTGTGAGTTAGCAAGTTGTCCAATTGTATGTTCATTATGCTAATGTTTGAAAAAGCTTGTTTAAAAGGATGCTGGACCTAAATTTGGATTTCATAAAATAAGGCCGCGGAAGCTTTGAATGGGAGCTCTACAAACTCCGAAACATCACTCATACATTAATATCTCAAACGGATGGCCGTATTTTTGGAAAGGAAAGGGCACAATCAAACAAGAAATGTGGCATCATACTTCTCCTGGTACACTTTAGAATGAGGGGAAGCGGCCTCGCTTCTCTCATTCCCGCTTCGGTTCACCTGCTTAAGGGGATGAAGCCTAGAGGAGAGGGAATGAGAATCGCGACATCACATGTCTCGTCGGCCTTGTTGAATCCCACATGTTTCCAAAAATACGGCCATCCGTTAGAAATAATGCTCTATGTGTGATGTTTTGGGGGTTTCGCAGCGTCCCGCCTACTGCCCCAGTGTTGTTTTGCAAGCTTCGAATTTCGGTTAAGCATACCTTTTAATATGAATAATTGTGTCATCAGAATGTTAGAACATGTCAGTTCTACACAGCTACTCTCAAACATTTTCGAGTGGTCTCGCCTGCCAGATTCAAAGGGGGGGGGGGGCAACGTGTACATGTTTTTATGTCTACAGCACAAATAGTTCCTATCATGCACTCTAAATAGCTGTCAATCGACAGACTGGGTAAAAGAGTGAGCACAAACAAGTCCAACTACCAACAATGCTGTCCATGGCGAATCTTGGACACCATGTCTTACGTTATGTGGCCTCAGCGGTCTTTCTATAGTTATTTTCATTGTTGCCGGTAGAGCAGCCACCGATAGGGGGGGTTGCGAGGACGTCAACTTTGAAATGCAGTTTCTTCACATAATGTTTGCACTTTGGGAAGTTTCTACACATATACCTTGAAGTCGCTATTGTACGGATGAAACAACTTTGTAAGAGTGTCTATGAAAACTTGGGCAGGGTTCTCTTTAACGTGCCTGACCTACAAGAAGGCTGTCCAACTTGAGAAATTTCACTGATGGGAAGCTTATTTTCATATAAGAATGGTGTACTTCTTCACAGCGCTGTATGTATCCAACAGAAACTCCAGATGTGTTCAATAAAAGTAGCATTTGCTAATATTGTGTTTTCTGTGTATCTGATGCACTAGGTTGTATTTGTTTTGAACGCTTGCTACGTTTAGGCTATAAAAAATAGTCTAAATTTTATGCCGACAAGCGTATTGAAAAAGAAGTGTTCGGTCTGAATAAAAGATTCCAGAAATTACACTAAAATAAATTGCTACTTGGGGTAGCAAAAATGGTGTTTTACAGTCGACTCTCATTATTTCAAACTCCAGGGCCCGTTTGCTCGAAGCGCTAACCGCGGCTGAAGTTAGCCGCAGTACCTAGGAGAGGGATTTTCAAATCACGTGACTGGCTCGGTAGGGATGCGGGGAAGCGTGGCGGTGCCCCGGTGAGTGAGCGCCGCACGCTTTGGAACTAATATGTCGTTGTAGCTGCAGTACCGGGCGCGTTAGCGCAGCAACGAATGGTGCAGGAGGCTTTCGCTTTGCCTTACCTCACTTCATCACAAAGCATGAGCAAGGCTCTTGCCGCATTTTTTAGATAGTCTTTCGACTCTGGCCATTCCTAAGCCTAAATGAATGTGGTAATTGTCGGCTTAGCAACATCTTTGGAAAGCGGATTGTCTTGACTCTATCGGTCGGGTATTGATTGCACACAAAAGCAAACAGTATCCCTATAGACCGTTTTCTAAATTACCCAAGCATCGAGAAGAACGCTGGAAGTATAATTCTGCGGTCCGCGCGCACTGGCCTTCCTCTTATAAAAGATTCGAAGTAAATAATCATAATAAATATTTGACCAACGCACGTGCAAGACAAAATTTGCTGTAGACTTTTTGCTTTAGAACAGTTACTACTTCAGACGCCAGCACGTGCAACGCGTGTAACTACACTTGTAGCATGCACCTCGGTGCTTGGGAAATTTAGAGAAAGGTCTAATATGGTCTATTGGGACGCTGTCTGCTTTTGTGTGCTATTAATACCCGGCCGATTGAGTCAAGGCAATCCACTTTCCAAAGACATTGCCATGCTAACATTTATCGCGTTCATTTAGGCTTAGGAATGGCCAGAATCGAAAGACTATCTAAAAAACGCGGCGAGGTCATATGCTCATGCTTTGCGATTTAAATGAGGTAAGGCAAAGCGAAAGCCTCTGGCACCATTCATTGCTGACTAACGCGCCCAATATTGCAGCTACAACGACATATTAGTTTCAAAGCGAGCGGCGCTCACTCACCGGGGCACCGCCATGTTTCCCTGCATTCCTGCCGAGCCAGTCACGTCATTTCAAAATCTCTCTCCTAGGTACTGGGGTTAACTTTAGCCGCGGTTAGCGCTTGAGCAAATGGGCCCTGGAAGCCACACACTTTAGTTTGAAATATCAGAAGATTGAATTATCAAAATTCATCTAAATATTGTCACGAATAAAAACATACTTCTTTACTAAACTTAAAATCAGTGTGTAATGCGCCGAACTTGTGCTGAGAAACATAAATTAACAAAGACTTTTGATGGTGTCGAAAGGACAACTGCCTCAAGCAGCCAAGCGAAGGTACTTTTGTAAGCGCGTGGGTATCTAGAAGTTTCTGAGCTCGAACAAAAAAAAATTTAGAGTCGTCTCATCATTCCAGTCACGCAAACAAAAGAAAGAAGGACATGCGCTGGCGGGGTCAGCGGCATGTGAGTCGATCACGCTGCTGACTCGGCTATTTGCACGTGGCATTACTCCCCTCTTGTGAAAGACTCATCGTCTTTATGCAACACAAAATTAAATTAACAGCTTAAACAAGACTAGGTCAAAATACAGAGTCTCGTAAATAGCAGATTTTCACAGTCCTACCGAGCATACCTAGTTCAGTTGAGTCGGAAGACGTGAATCGCCTACGGGTCGCAGAGGGCAGCGTGACAATGTTGATGTGCCATTGGCCAACGACTTACAACTTAGGTCTCATGTAGCGAATAACCTTGAGGTCGAAGCACCACTTTAACAGTTCCTTACTGCGACGATGAATTGGTGTTTAGATTCACAGTGGGTAGCCAGGCTGAAACTGGGCGTCGTGGTGACAAAGATTGTAGCAGTCATCGTCAGGAAGTTGTGGCTTGCATCAAAATGCGACCAAGCTGGCAAACTTCCTCCGTTCGTTGAGTGACATACCAGGCGTCGTCGTCCTGTTCGTCTTCGTGACAGATACCACACTTGCCGTAGGTATTGTCATCGGGTTCATCATCAAGGTCGCCGTCAAGTTTGTAGTCGTGGTTGTCGTTAAAGGGCAACTCCGGACCATACTTTCAATTTTGGGATTATGACTGTTTTTAGTGCAGTCAGCGTCCCTGAATTGCAAGGTGTAATTTTTTCCTCGTTATTGTGCGTAGTTTTAAAGATATGGACGCCTCAAAGTTTTGTTTGGGGCACGGCCAACAAAACCGAAACTAGCCGCTCGAGGCCCTGGCAGCACTAGAAATCAGCCGCTATGTGAACGTGACGTCAGGATCGTTCTCGATCAACGAGTACGCAGGTTGATCAGCAGCTACTTCTGTTGCGCTAGCCGTCTAAAGGTAGGAGGTAAGCTCATTTTA
Source organism: Ixodes scapularis (assembly GCF_016920785.2). Lineage (NCBI taxonomy): Eukaryota > Metazoa > Arthropoda > Arachnida > Ixodida > Ixodidae > Ixodes > Ixodes scapularis. The sequence goes on along the minus strand of NW_024609857.1, from coordinate 112,713,836 downwards.
TTTTAATTCTGTATATGTGGTAGTTATCCAGCATATGTAGGAAGAGTTCGTGCGTATACCCAAAAGCTAGTGACTGGAAAACCCGTAAACTCGTACAGTGCCGTACTCGGCGGCCGCTGCCGCCGTGCGTTTGCCATGCCGTACTTGTCGCTAGTATACCCAAAAGGTAGCGACTGGAAAACGAGTGAACTCGTTCAGTACCGTACTCAGCGGCTGTCGCCGTGTGTGCAGTCTTCCGTACTCTGTCGCTAGGCCTAAATTGTCATCGGGGCTTTGTGGATGGAGCGGCGTTGCTCTACGACGCGCTGCCAGTGAAGTACAGTACTGGGGCCCTCTCGCTTTCGCGCTGCGAGTCAGTAACAGGCACGAAGCTTTGAGGCTTTCCGGCACGGGCTGCTGCGTTAGGGCTGTACATGTCTGTTTTTGCATTCTTTTTTCCTTGGGCGCGTAAAAGCCAAAGTCCACTCGTCGAACAGCGTTTACCCACACCTTCTTTAATTTCTGGTACGTTGGAAACTTGTGAAAAAGCACCTCCGGGCTGTGCAGCGGGTTGTTTGAGCAGCCCACAGCACTAGAAGTTCTACTCGGCATCCTTCGAGGAACAGCTGGGCAGTCTTGGGCGCTACGAGTTGCTCGCTAAAACCAGTCTTTGAGCCCTCACAAGCAAATAAACAAAAGGCTATACCGAAGCTACACGGGCTACAGATAAAGGCAATGGCTAAACATGACAATCACAAGTCCAAGTAGCGGTGGTAGCGGCTCAAAGAAGCGCACTCCGCGTAACGCTTGGAGGAAAAAAAGAACGATACTGACGTCACGGCCCAATGTTGCTTTAGTGATCGGCAACCCGCTAGCCGACCGCTAAGGTGCAGCGGCTCGCGGCGGGTCACATTTTTATTATCGGCATTAGTTGAGAATGCGGCATCCCACGGACGTAATATTTTGGCTGAGGTCGTATTTTGTGTCACTACAGCGATACCAGTAATTTCTTTAATTTCGAGTTTTGGCCGGAGTTGCCCTTTAAAGTCATCGTCCGGATTGTCCTTGGATAACTGTCAAAGCCGTAGTCGGGATCGTCTTCCATGAAATTGTTTGAGTCTTCGCCTGGGTCATCATCAGTGTCGTCATCAGTCTCGTCACCACGGTTGAAGACTGTTTGTCATCGAGGCCGTTGTCTGGTTGGTTGTTGACATTGTAGCCGGGTTTGGTCTTCGGAGTTGTCGTCCATTTCATCATCAGCATAGAAGTCGTCATGATGTTTTCGTCTAAGTGTGGTAGCCAGGGGCTTTGTCAAGTTCATTGTCCGGGTCGCTTCCGAGGCCATAGTTGAGGTCGTCGTTGGTGTCAGAGTTGGAGTCGTCCTCGGATGATTTCAAGGACGTCGCCTTCACGATCGTCGTCTTCAGAGTTATCGTGTTCACAGATGGTACGCTTTATGGGCATAGACTGCGTTACCCTGCACATCCACCAATATGTCATGAACAGAAACAAACTTGATTAGTAAAACTTCAGATCAATGTTAAATGCAGCAAACTTGTGCCGAGAAACATAAAGTAACAAAGACCGCACATACTTTGACAGCGACAAAAGGACGACTGACTCGAGCAGCCATGCGAAGCTCTTTTTGTAAGCCCGTAGGTATCTAGAAGGTTCCGAGCTCGAACAAACAAGATGCTCGAGTCATCTCAAACATTCTAGGCGTGCAAACAAACAAAAGATTCCCCATTCCACCCAACTCCATTGCAGAAAATTGGAATTTTCTAATACTAATTCCATTCCTTTGAACTCCTGGAAAGGAAAAACTGGGCCCATTCCCACTCCTGGAATGGCTGAACTGCTGCATTCCATTCCTCTCAATCCCTCCCAATTGTGAAAATGGCACTTGACAGCTAGTACTAAGTTACCGGAAAATAACGTTGGCGTAAAGCTGGCGTTGTGAAATGCGTAGACAACTGCAAAATTCAAAACCCTACCCGCAATCATTCATTTTACTAAGTTGAGCTTTGGTCGCACATAGCACTAGTGGCAATTGGTATGGGGGCACTGCAGATATTGATCGCACCACCAGGTGTAAAAGCCTCGTAACAGAGAGGAAAGCTAAGTCGCCCATCTTTTCCACAAAAGAACCGTATATGTCCTCCACTTTTACGAGATACATAATAAGTGAGGAGTCACGTGTATTAACGAAGTGCGGGCGGTGTGACATTGTCCCTGCCTGGTGGCCTGCAACTGGTGCTGTAATCACACATGGTCCCAACAGCCTTATGGTTGCATCTCGCAGCACCAGGAACGACACTTTGGCTGTGTTCCAAATCTTACCCAAATAGATCCGAGTTACTCCGGTGGGTCGTGTCACGTAACAACACAGAGTGAAAAGTGCTGGGCACGGGTAGTTTTTGGAACGCTGAGGTACAAAACCCTTACCCTGGATTAAGATTGAGTAAATTGCCCTTGTCAGCCTACAACTCTACAGTTTGGGTTGCTTCACTGGGGTTGCCACTTTCATCCTCAAAGTAACATAAGCTGTCAGATAATCAAACTGTCAGTAACCTAAGTGCAATAATGCCGTTTCGAAAGCCCCTTTGACGGCATCTAAGCAGCTCGCATTAGAACAAAGCCTATTCCATTCCTACTCTATTCTGGGCAAAATGTAACTACTAATTTCATTCCCATTCCATTCCAGTGCTGCCACCATTTTATTTGCATTCGATTCCAGGGTTGTGGAAGTGCGAAATCGTTCCAACTCTGGAGTGGCAACTCCTCAACACTGGTGATAGTCACCAAGGCACCCAGTTCAGTGTGAATGCTGTCCTCACAGCCCATCCAAAGCTGTTATTGCTGTAACAAACTCCAGTACGACGAAGTAGTTGAATTCGGAAGCCTGTTGTGCAGATTTGTACCTTGCATTGTTTCCGGTATTTTTTATTTCTTTTGTATTTTATAATGGACAACAACCGTTGTAATCTCGGTATTGTTGCCAAACCTGAAGGTTTTATCATCGGTGCACTTTTAAATAAATACATATATGCCACAGCCGCAGCTCAGCAATGAGCACTTACACTGCGACTTAGGTGTTTCGTAAGTATTCATTTTGATTGCGCGATAATGATGTTTGTCTTCTGTTAGAATTAAAAAAACCAAAACAATATTCAACATGATGGATAATTTTGGACACCCGCGGCATGTGTGATCTGAGCATTTGTTCTTTTCATCTGAAGTGTGTCTCTTGCTTACTACCTTTAGAGTATACGATGTTGTGGACGGAAAAGATGCTGCGACCGACTCCGAGCAATAAAATCATTCTGTTTATTCTCATGTCGTTGAGCTCGTGGTGACGAGTATGAGTAGCACTGTCATCTTTGGCGATGCCAAGGCTGAACCGATAGACTGCCGCAGAGCTATCGCCCTCAGCTCTGCACTGTGAGGAATGGCACGATTTTGTTGAAGTGATTGCGGCTCCAGAGAGGTGTCGTTGCTGTTGACATGTACCGCAAGCAGGATGACATACTAGAGAGCAGGAAAGAGAGCGTTTGGAAGCCGTGCATGGTAGTTGACGCCGAGGTCAGGAAATGAGGCAGCAGACGGGGGAAATCGACCCTGTCGTGCTTTCAGTCCGGCTCGATCAGTTTGGAGTGTACAGCCTCGGACTGAAAGGGGGATGCCGGCCGAATGCGGGGCCGATGCAACATCCCCTAAGATGAGGAACCGAACTGAGAGCGAATGCCTGACATGGCAACGATGAGGAGACCCTGGTCGGCTAGCAACATGCCTTGTGAACAGTGTGAAAATGTCAATGAATATTCACTTGCCGAGCCGGTGGGGCAAGCAAGGTGGTCGCAGCCCATTGCTGGGAGATGCCGGCGCTAGATGCGACAGAGCAGAGGCGGTTGCGGAGGCGCTGCAGACGTGGAGGCTGAGAAAGTTTAATATGTGCCTACTGCATTTTCGTCCGAAGAGGCAGAGCCGTTGCCGTGCCCTTGGCCACAAAGAACATTCCCCTGGATAGCAGGTGCTCGGAGTCAATCATCATGTCCAGGTCACCAATCTGTAGCACTTTCGATCTTGCAAGGACGGAAGAGACGGGGCAACAGACTCTGAGTTTAACTGTGAAAACATTCTCTTTATTCTCGTACCGTCAAGCTCGTTCCGACGAGTAGCTTGCTTTTATACACTGCAGTCATTAGCATTATAGTTGATCTAAGTATTTTGCAACACTATTAATACGGCAGATTGGGCGAGTTGGTACGGCATAATTACGAACCAGCGCGCAGGTAGACAGTTACTCAAAATCCAAATACACAAAAATATACACTCGCACAGCGCTGATGTGAGTTTTTTGTGTTTGGATTTTGGGTAACTGTCTACCTGTGCGCTGGTTCGTAATATTGCAACACTGCCGTCTTTAGGCGGTGTGGAGGCTGAACCGATGGACCGCCAGAGGCCCATATCTGTATCTGTTTCATATACTAAATGCCTTTTCGCACGGCTCTGTGTTTACCTTTGTCTTCCAGATTTTTACTGCTCACTTGTTTATTTAATTTTATTTAGAGGATACTACTGGCCATTGAAGGCCCAAGTAGGAGTGGGGTACAACATATGCATTCACACACCTACAACAACAAACAAATAACACGACATTAAGAGGTTTACAACAACTAACCAGCAAATATACAGGATATATATATTTAAAAGGGGGGGGGGGGGCGGCACAGCATATGCATCGAGCAGCATGTAATTCAGTCATTTGTAATAATAGATGTGAAATTTAAAACTCATATTTAAGATTGAACATTATCAAACAAATGTGAATTTAATTAAGCTATAAATTTTGTATAGACTGTTATTTTTTATACAATTTTGTCTAGATTTGTCAGGATACAATCTGCAAGTACGCATAAAGTAACTGGAAAGTTGAAAGAAGCAAATTAGAGATTGCAAAACCTACTTCTCAAAAGATATTTTTTCCCCAAAGTATATACGTGATAGTGCAGCTGAAATAAGGCTCCTTTTTCAGTTTTTTTTTTTGAAACACCTTAAAAATACATTGTTTTCTAAGATTTCTTTTTATTATTATGCTTGGAAAATTAAGTTACCGATTGTGTTCAGTTTATTCTAAACTATTTATATGAAATTCCAAAGTGCTTTTGTGCATAACAGTGGCTAGATAAGGTTTTTATAATTTCTGATAAAACAAACTGACTAGTTTCTCTTTAGTGACCGTTTCGCCAAGGTGACAGCAGAACAAGTAACGGATCCCGACGTCAAACTGCAGGAATTTGAGATATATGTTTTCTTAGCGAATGCACGCCACTGTTGTGACATATTTGAATATCCTTATCGCTTGCTTGGGCTCAGCGGGTAATGCAGGTCGGCACTAGCGTGAGTATAAAGGCTGAACTGCATAAAGCGATTTAGCGAGCGACGGCGACAGCGACGAGTCAGCGACGTATTACGAAGATTTCTTACCATCGCTCGTCGCGTCACTCGGTTTTTGGATTTCTAGAAAACATCGTTCCGCTTTCATGCGGCTTGCGTCGTCGCGCGAGTGACCGAGCGTCAGCGAAGCGGGTCGCCGTCGCTGTTCTCGTCGCTCGCAAAATCGTTTACATTCGGTTTATACTTCACGCTGTCAATAATATCGACTCGAGCGCGCATAATTTCATTTCCACGGGAGCGCGTGTAGATCAAACCCTAAACCAAGACGGGGGCTGCAGCCAGCAGCTTTGAGAGCGTCATACAACGGATTATAGCTTGACAGAAGCAAGCACACACTTCGCTAGCGCATTCCAGCCTTGAGCGCTCGAACTTCCGAAAACGAAACCAGATTTTGCTACATTTTGGCTAGCTCGAAACATTTTTTTTTTTAATATAGGGTCTCTTTTAGCTATAATCTAGACTAAAAGAAATGTGTACCTTCCCAAATTATAGTTATGTCGCCGTACTATATAAGTAATAATTGTGTAATATCGTTACGTTCCTATAAAATACGGGGGGTGTCACCGGACCTTCGTCTGAAACAAAAAGTCTGCTATATATACCGAGCGGGTTTCTATTACAATTGAGTAGGAGTGTCGGGTTGTTAGTGCCTCTGTTCGTTGTTTGTGTATGTAGATGCGTGTATGTTGATTTGTGGTATGTGCTGGATGTATGTGTTGGTATGCTGCCGTCCGTGTTCGAGCGTGTCACTTCCACAAATACCGAAATGTCCTTCATTTTTGTCGTTTTCCGCATACTCACTAGGTGGCGCAAGCAGCCGCCCAATTTTATTTTAACTTTGTTTGTACGTAGTCCATTTATGTGTAAGGAACCACACCACATAGCTACAGTCTAGTAGAAAAGTACCCGCGTGTTTAAATGGCGCATAGCGCCGGCGTTCAGTTCGTCTTCGCTGTTGGCCGTTTCGGTAGCCGATTCGTACCCGGAAAGCCGCAAAATTTGCGTACACACGAGATATGAGTGGATACGTCGAAACGTCGCGTACAACTTTGCTCGCGGTAAAGAGGTGAGCGGGACGTCGGTAACGCCGGTCGGGTCGGGTCGGTGTCGGAGCTATTCGTCGTCGCTCGCGGCAAACGGGCTTTTTCAATAAAGTTCATGTCTGTGGTCGCGAAAAGATAACTGCTGTGGAAATTACCCGGCTTCGGTGACAATGCAACCGGCTTGAGGCCTCGGCGATCGGCTGAACCGCCACGCGAACGAGACCTGCTCGATGGGGAAGCACGCTGCTGGATGCAGTCGATGGTCGCTCCCACTGTCGCGTAATCGCCGTAATGAATACGGCGTCGGCGCTTGGGGGTGAATGCTTGCGGTAGTTCAGCACATATGGACGATTACGAACGAACACGTGCAAACTACGCTTTCGCTGCGGCGAAAAGCCGTGTAAAGCGCTGGGCCTCGCTCGTCGAACCCGTCTTGCGTCAAACTGCCGCAATTGTAAAAAAACACCCCTAGACGTGTGATCGCAGAACGAAGTAGACGTTCAAAGATGTTCATTTTACACGAGACCTCGGTTGCAAACGAAATACACCGAGCCTCGCGTGTAAAACGAACACCATTTGGGGAGTCCGCCCTGGGACAACGGTTTACACGTCCAGGGGTGTACTTTTTCGCTGTGTGTGTAGGCAGCATGGAATTCGAAACAGTAGCCTAACGCTGTGCCTTTGTCGTGCCAATCAATTTTGCTTCAGAAACAGATTGGTAACAGTTCCCTGCACAACATTGCGATTTTCACGTCTGTACTACACTGATACCGCGTTGCTTAAGCAACATGTCGCGCGCTGGAGTAGCGCAACATTTAAATTATGCCGCCTAGCAAACGTTGTACCTTCAACCTTTTTCCGACTTTTAGCACACGGTTTCCTAGGCATCAAGGAGTTCGAAACAGTATCCTAACGCTGTGCCTTTGTCGTGCCGATCAATGGTGCGTCAGAAACAGATAGGAAACAGTTCACTACACAACGTTGCGATGTTTGCGTCTGTACTACAATAATACAACGTTGCATAAGAAACATGTCGTACGCTGCAGTTGCGCAACATTTAGATTATGCCGCCTAGCAAATGTTGTACCTTCAACCTTTTTTCGACTTTTAGCACACGGTTTCCAAAGCAGCATGGAATTCGAAACAGTTGCCTAACGCTGTGCCTTTGTCGTGCCGATCAATGGTGCGTCAGAAACAGATTGGAAACAGTTCACTACACAACGTTGCGATTTTCGCGTCTGTACTACACTAATACCACGCTGCTTAAGCAACATGTCGCGCGCTGCAGTTGCGCAACATATAAATTATGTCGTCTAGCAAACGTTGCACCTTCAACCTTTTCCCGACTTTTAGCACACGGTTTCCTAGGCAGCAGGGAATTCGAAACAGTAGCCTAACGCTGTGCCTTTGTCGTGCCGATCAATGTTGCGTCAGAAACAGATTGGAAACAGTTAACTACACAACGTTGCGATATTTGCGTCTGTACTACAGTAATACCACGTTGCATAAGAAACATGTCATGCGCTGCAGTTGCGCAACTATTAAATTATGCCGCCTAGCAAACGCTGTACCTTCAACCTTTTTTTACCTTTAGTACACGGTTTCCTTGGAAGCATGAAATTCGAAACAAAAGCCTAACGCTGTGCCTTGTTGTGCCGATCAATGTCGCGTCAGAAACATATTGGAAACAGTTCACTACACAACGTTGCGATTTTCGCGTCTGTACTACACTGATACCACGTTGCTTAAGCAACATGTCGCGCGCTGCAGTTGCTCAACACTTAAATTATGCCGCCTAGCAAACGTTGTACCTTCAGCCTTTTCCGACTTTTCATACACAGTTCCCCAGGCAGCATGGCGTTTGAAACAGTAGCGTAACGCTGCGTGTTTGTCGTGCAAATCACTGTTGTGTGAGAAACATATTGGGGACTGTTGCGGAAAATCTTCCAACACTCTCACAACATTCGGAACATTCTCGCAACATATCTACAACATATCAATGTTACTTGGGAAGAGGTATATGCCTCGTTATAATTTGCATCTTTGCGCGTTGTTAAGGGCTCGGGGACGGACAGACTAGAGACCGGGTTTGGGCTGTAAGATGATGTTTGAATGAGACATGATTTGTTGGAAGCGTTCGGTGGTAAGTCCCATTCCGTCTTTGCCGCGCGTGTCCGCGAGTCCCGTTTATATAGCCGTGGTGACAGAACAATATGGCGTCACCGGCGACATCCTGGTGTGATTGGAGGTGGTTGTCAGCATTAATGAAGCTGAGAATACAGCAGCCCCTGTCATTGGCCCGGTGGTTTATTTCTTCGCAGCAGCAGATTTTATCGATGCTAGAGAAAGAGGAGGGCAAAGACCCATTGACTTTAGTTACTTCGGCGGATGTTCAAAAGCGTTGGTTCGAGCGACGGTGTTGTAACCATCCCTTTAAGTGCACCGTAATTAGAACACAGCCTCGCCGGAGTTAGAAACATAGCTTCCCCGATGGCAGTTTTGTCTCTTTCGGCAGTACAAGCTTCCAACTGAATGATAAAAAGACCCCAGAAACCGCTGCTTACAAGCACCCTGAACAAGCGAAACAGAGACCGAGACAGCGGGGAACGCAGACACCAGACCGGAACCCCAAAAAGTCGCCAAGCCTTCGGTTGGTTCTTGCTGTGTACATCACGCATTTTGCTATCAAAAATATGTATTCTACATGACGCTGACAATATAATGATAATTGAATAAGTGTCCCGAAAGGATGACGCTTTCTCATCGACAACCCGTTGCGACTGTCACACAAAAACCATACCTTAATAACGTCGCGTGACGCGTAGATTGCACTGCCCAAATTCAAAAAGCAGCAAACGACGCCACTTCGCGTAATTTCCATGTACTACCGTTTTTTTAAGGATAGAGCGGTTGTTGCTTCAACGTCGAAACTCCTTAGAAAATATTATGGCGCTGCTATGTACTACACTCTGCTGCGAATAAACTCGTTTCAGCTGTACTGCACCACAAGGGGAATAATCTTGCGGATTAAAAAATTACATTATATTGCCTTCTAAGTAAATTCAATCTAAGTATGGATCTGAACGATTCCAAAACGAATTAAGTTCGCATTAGAAAACACTAAAACTCAACTTAAACATCGAAGCTTGAAATACATAAATATATGCTTATTCTTCTTAAGACATCATAAGCAGAGAATTATTTATGAAAACAATATTCCTTCCTACTGGCGAATGAAACCTGCAGGAATCTGGAATCTTTGGTCCAACGTGGAAGGATTTGCAATTGAGATACATGACACGTTGTCGGGGGTCTTTCGTGGCAACTTCAGTGGAGTTTGCGAACGAACTACATCTTCATTCACATGCACTGCCTCACTGCGCCTAATTTAAAGAATGTTTATTTTATTCACTTGAGGATTTCTCACGTATAAGACGGAACCGAGTACTCTTTACGTTTTATGTCATGCCCTGCGTGACTTGAGTTTGAATATGCGTTTTTGTTTTCGGCACATCAATGAAATGTAACCTGGCCAATGCCCGGCGTAAGATGTAATGGGTTTTCGCGGTTCACAGCCCCTGGCAGTCATCTTCTTGATGCTTGTATCTCCATTTTGCGAGTTTTTGAGCTCTCCTAATTTACGTTTGGACGTTCTTTTTGTAGTTTTTGAGTTACTACATCTACACTTCGGGTTCTCTACGACCGGACGCTTATCTTCATGACTCCTCTGATATGGGAACGCATATGCGTCGGCCAGGTCGTTGGCTTTCTCAGCAGTCGTCATATTTGACTTGCGTTTCGCCCAATCCATCACGGATACCGAAATACCCAGGAAAAACTGTCCTAGGCAAAACATCTCTATCACTTTAGATTGATCTCTAGGAACTTCAGCGCTTTTCAGCCATTCCACCATGTTGGCGTGCAACGTGCAAGAGAAGTCTGTATAAAACTGGCTTGGCTCTTTTTCTACATTTCTGAGCTTCTTGTTAAAGGCTTCCGTGGACAATCTGTAACTTTTAAGCATGCTCTATTTTACACAGTCATAGAAAATGTTTCATTTGTTAGTTTAGTCAAAACTTCTGAAACTTTGCAAGGCATAATTGCCAGAAGACGACATGGCCAGGACTTTGGGAAATACGTGCGTTTGAAAACTCACTAAAAAAAAACTAAAAACAATTCGATGCCGACTTTAATCTTAAAAGACTGTATTAACTCACTCATCTGAAAGAACTCCACGCCGCCGCCATTGTGAATAACATTGGCGTCTGATGCTTCGCTCTCTAGTTTGAATCTCCTGATAGTTCTCGTTCACGATTAGTTGGCCTAGTTTGTTCCGTGACTTCCCAAACCGCTTGCCTTTCTCGCTCTTTCGCCCTGCCGAGCTGCTTGCGTATGATGCTCATCAGCGTCACCAGTCGCTGGCTTGACTCTCATTGGCCTCGCGTATCTTTGTTTCCACGATATTATCCCACGAATTTTGTATCCTAGTTTTATCAGTAGCTTTAATTATTTCAGATATTTTGTAAGGATTACTATCAGCTCTTGAAGTGAAAATCTTAAGTTCTCTGGCAAGCTCCACGAGTTCCTCTTTTCTTAGCTTTGACAAATCCATCTCGACACTGGGGCCAGTCAAAGGTACTGTGATCATCTAACACAGGGGTCTCAAGCTTATTTAAGCGTGGTGGCCACATAGCCCACCCAATCATATTCATGGGCCAGCACGGGACAGAGAGGGGGGGGGGGGGGGGGGGAGTTGGAGATAGGAGTTAATATATAAAAAAAAAAAAAACGACAACACCGAGGGTGTTTTACGTTGCAGCAGCCAAGCAACACACAGAGATTTCCTAAAGAAGGGTTGTCGTGATGTTTGTTCTTGTTAAGTTGCCGTCATGCCAATGCCGTCTTTAGCTTTGATTTTTTTTATACAACTACTTTGAGTTTGTACGAAGACTTTACAAGATTTTAAATACAACCATCCTGCCAAGGTGCTGGAAGTTTTATTTAGAAGCCTAGCACACACTCATTACTCTGTCGTTCCTTTCACTCGTGAATTTTCAGAGTTCAATATTTCTTGAGAAAAAATCTTTGCATACCATAGTTTTTGCTTTCTTGACAATGTGCATAATTCACTCAGTTTGAAAACTCACCCTTGAAACCTGGAGCGCTGGCGTCAACCGAGACCCAGCTAAATACGTTAACAGCACGGGACAGGGGATGTGTGTGTGTGTATGCATGTGTATGTATATATTTATGTATATATTGTATCTACCATTTGCCTCCAGGTGGGTGGCAAGGGCACACACTGTGCATGGGCTCCCTGCCTTCCCTTATCGCCTGCACGCCTGGTGTGAACTCCCTCGAGTGGAATAAAGAACTATTGAACTATTGAAGTATTGAACCTTTCAGCGACGAGTTGAAACATAGAAGTTGCTTTATATATAATCACTGAAAGTGCCCAGAGTACGAAAACTCCTAGGCTAGATGTGTCAAGATGGCGGCTCAATCTTTTATTCTTTACTGTGGTCACCATGAGCCTTTAAGAAGCATGTTTTTGCGTAAAAACGAGCGGAAAAAGCTATTTCTTTTTGTAGGGGAACGTTTATTGGAGATTAGCACGAAATAACAGGCGCGTAATGTTTTCTAAAGTCTTTAGTTTACAAGGTTTTGCGGCATAATTAATATTGTTTTCATACAACCATGTCTCACTGGGGATTTCAGGTAGTGCGTCCCGACCTGGGCGCGTCCTAACTTCGGTAGTAATTCGCGGCGCGTCCGCTTGGGAGATGGGGCTTGGCATCCTTGAAACCCATTCCACCGTGTATGTGTCGGCGCCAAAAAGGCCGATTAAAGCCAAATAAAACAGCCACAGCAGACGCTATTGAATGCAATACTCCCAAACTAATACGAGCAGTTGTGCAGTTCCCTCAGTGAACGCTGCAGGAGAAATGGCAGCGTTGCGTTCGGCATTTGCTCGGTTCATGAGTACGGAACGGTGCCACTTTTTCAGAGCAGGCTGTACGGCGGCTTCCCAACTGAATTGTTCTAGTAGCATTGGTCTTAACGGTATGTCAAACAATACAATCCTCAATCTTAAAAAAGAAGAACAGATTAGCGGCAAATATGTTGGAACGTCATAAGAATAGAGACGTACGTTTTTTAGTGAAAATGATTGTGCAGCGCTCGAGGCTTAAGAACTGGAGCTCGCAGTTACTGGACACTTGCGGGCAGCGTTCCAGAGAGTCGCAGGCCGCATACGGCCCGCGGGCCGAGTGTCTGAGGCCCCTGATCAATCAGAAGCCTATCCCAAGCAGCACGTTGTGAATGGGCCATCGCTGGCAAGTGTACTATGGCCAACCAGATTTTCGATGGCCCAAGCTTGGCCAAAGTGCTCGGCAATAGCAGTGTTTTCGTCCTCGTCTGGTGACTTGCCATTCACTTTATGCCAGTCGCTGGCCATTCACTTTAGGCCAGTGACTGGCCATTCACTTTAGGCCAGTGACTGACCATTCACCTTTGTCCAGTGGCTGGCCATTCACTTTAGGCCAGAGACTGGCCATTCACCTTTGGCCATGACTGGCCATTCACATTTGGCCAGTGACTGGCCATTCACTTTAGGCCAGTGACTTGCCATTCACCCTTGGCCAGTCACTTTCGGCGAGCCACTGGCCATTCACGTTTGGCCAGCCACTAGCCATTGACTTCCGGCCAGTCACTGGCCGAAAGTGGATGTAGTTATACACTTATTACATAATTTATCACAGACTGCCAGAAAATTTGGGTGTTCCTCAGAAGACGGTCAAGAGTTTCGGGAGGTCAAGTTTGAGAACTCAACCCCAGAAACTTTTACATAGTAATGACACGCGAAGCTGCTGCAAGGCTGCTCAATATTTATTGGACTTTTTGAGTACTAAGTCTTAGGACGCTGGTTGCGACCACCATTCCAGTCGTCGTGGGTTCAGGGATGGTATGTTGTCCCACCATTAAGATCCCCCGGTAGTGCAGCAGTAAACAAAATAAAAAGAAGTAACTTTAGGTGAAGGGACAGTGCAACAATAGAGAGTTTTAGTATATCGTTCCGATACCTCCGATAGCCCCGATAACGATACAATGCATGCGCAAGGGAGGCGGTGGCGGAGTATCGGGTATCGTTATCGGAGTCATAGGAGCGATCTACTAAAACTCTCCACTGTTCAGTTACAATATTTTTCACTTTACACAAGCTTACTGGCACTAATGGGAAAGAGAAGCCTTGAGTACACAGTAAAAGTTTTTACACACTTAAGGGTGTAAATCAGTTTGTCCCTGGGCTAACACCCTTATGGCGTTCAGGCAAGCGCCCTTCATAAAGGGTGCTTGCTAACACCCTTGGTAAAGGGTGCTTGGCATGAAATGGGCACCTGCTGGGGTGGCCCAGTGGATGCTGGGCCACCCCAGCCAATCTGGCGCCGGGAGGGTATCATGCGACGTTTTGGTTATGTGGAGTTCAAGGTCACATGACGCTCTCTCGACGCTAAATTGGCTGGTAGCGTCCGCCGCGCTCGGACGAAGGGTGAAATGAAGTATAGACCCCAGTGAACATTTCATTGGAATGTCTCCAATACACATATCACAACTTGTAAATTGTACAAAAATAATATATGATATTGCATATTCTTATATTATTATTACATGATTTACAGCTTATCATGTTTACTGAACAGATTTACACTTTTTTCACTTAGAGGGATTGTCACATCACCACATACGAGGCATGTGATAAAGAAATAATGAGTCACACTAAACACAACTCACTTCATGAAGTAATACAAAAGAGCTCCTTGCAAGCCACATTATAACCCCGTGGGCAATTGGGAAGTGCTACGGCACCCCCCTTTCTCGAACTCTAAATGAGCAACCAGTGGCCCCAAGCATCGCACTGCACAGCTGAACCATTGTGTACATCATGGTCTGCCACAAACGAAGCATGTAAAGCTTTCCTGTTTGGAGATCAAGTGACATGATTTGTTTGTCTCAGAGGATTGCAGGCAACCCACGCTTCGCTTATCACTTGTCTCCTACGCGCATCTGGCTCAACTCACAAATCGCGCATTGTACCAAACGGTCCAAGAAGACGGAAAGGAAGGACTCCCCTCATTCTCGGACCCTCGTTCGTGCAACCGGAAACAGCCATTCTCCCCCTCGAAGATTAGCCCGTCGCTCAAAACTCGAACAAAAGTTGCTTTCCCCACCCCGTTCAGCCCTAAGCTGACAATGTTGTGGAAGCTACGTCCTCCTTGGGCCAGCCCACGTGGGCCAGCCACACGCTCGTCACGCCACGGGTACTTCGAACGGCTCGGTTGTAACGCGCTGACGCTATTGACACCACCACAACGCTGCCAGCGCCACCAAGGGCAAAGCTGATAACCACGCCTTTTTGCTACTCCACGAACGCGGGGAATCTTTTCTGCTTTTGTTTGCGCCGGATATCCCATGACGCATCGCGCTCTACGTTCGCTTCTCTTCGAGCGCTTGCTCGAGTGCACCGTTTGGAACGCAAAATATAGCCAGTCGTTCAAAATACAAACGTGCGATTATCATTTACGGTTATTATCCCTCATACTTGATTCACTTCCGAACGAAATTTGAATATTTCATTTTTTGTTTCCGTACCCCTGTAAAGAACACAACTGTGATGATGATTTAATGAATGATGATGAAATAATTTTGATTAAAGAGAGTGACCACAAGGGTATACTGAAAGAATCACTAACAATGATGAAACCTAGAAACCTATTAGTGCCTTCCCTGTGTTTTGCCATTGAGTGGAAGAATTTTCTTGGCCTATATTTTTGTTAGAAACAGGTGTGATGCGTCCGTCTCTTCTTTTTTTTTTAATCTTGATGTTGTGCATATTTTTTATTTCCTAGGTTGAAAGCTCAAGGCATTCCCTGTTGTTTGTTCAATCACATTTACCCAATGTTAGTAGGTTGCTTTTTTATGTTTACTGTCCTTGGGTATATCAGGGGTTGTGAACAGTAAAACGCTGTAAGGTCCAGGAAGGAATTCCCTTTGTAAAGTGGTGCAAGCAGAAAAGAAATTGTAAAGACTGACTTCATGTCTTCTCCTGCGTTTTCTTTTTTGGGTCGCCTATTCATTTTTGCCCATTAATACTCAGCTGTGTTTGATACTTCTCTGCGTTTGTGTCATCCTTAAGAGAACCCGTCTTTAATAAATTATGTGTTTAGCCTGTTTAGCTAGCTTGCACCCTGCCTTTTGTTTTCGTCCAATAATAAATGACTGTAGGATTCAACTGCAAGCGCGGTGTTAATGCATACTAATAAATAGCAGCATACTTTTATTGACTAGTGCTGATGATTGGACTAGTTAGTAGCCAATTATTGAAAAGAAAGCATGAAGAATAGGGGAACAGAGGATATGAACACAACACAGCGCTGTGTTGATATCCTCCTTCTTGCCCGTGCCATTCACATTCCATGTTTTTAACAACACATTATTAATAATTTTCTGCTTGGTATCATCTGTATAGGGGTTCACTGGAACGACCCATCTGCTATTGCATTCACTTTTGGGGCAGCTCCCCCTTCCTCATGGTGCCATCGTTCAGGAAGTGCAAGGCGGGTGTTACTCTCACTCTTGTGGTTCAGTTCCCCAGGTTCCCATAGGTTTCAAGCTGCTAGCCAAACTGAGTCAGGCCTTCCAGCCCTGCAGGAAATGTCAATTCCACTCTTTTAGACGTAGATACCCACATTTTGCGTGTACGTGAAAGAAGCTCCAACAGAGAGGAAACAAAATAATTGGCCTTTTTTAATGCATCCTTTTCTTTTGCTGAGAACATACACAAACGTTACACGCTATTGTATATTCAGTGGTGCGGCTTCATTTAGGAAGAGCACTTTTTTTTATATAACTTTTATATAAAGAAAAAACTCAATATAATGGGTCGGGCATAAATGGTTGCCATGAACTGCCCTATACATTTTCACATTACCTGATATCACCAAAAGAGTAGAGTAGCGTAGGGCTGCAATGCACCAATTACGACTTTGTAACCCATTAATAGTTGGAATTTATTTGTTTATTACTATTGGCTATTATTCTTTGACAGAAAGAATTACCGGGCGAGTTGGTACGGTGGTAGTCTTTGAACTCCATCAAATATTCAGGTTTGACATTAGTTAATTTTTTCCGCCTTTTTTCATGTTTTTGCCTTTTCTAGCTGCTCTGACTTTTGTAAGGGCTTTCGCCACTACTGAAAAACGTGACATCTAAACTCCTTTTATTTTTTGCATCACGCAATCGTAAACTTAAAAAGTGTGCCGGCTCGGTAAACGCGAAGAGACCTATTTTCCGAGGGTGAAACCTCTAAAAACAATGGACAAGTAAAAGAAACAAACACAGGGCGTTGTTTGTCCGTTGTTTTTAGCGCTTTTACCCTCGGAAATATGACGAAGAGACCGCGCGTCTCTACGCACAGGCATTAGCTTATGCAAAAAATCATGCTGCATGCTCGCTCTTCTAACGTTTTTCTCGCTCCCGCTTTATGAAACAAATCGGTGGCGAGCGGCTGTTAGGACAAGACGTCAGAACTAGCATGACCTGTGATTAACACTTTGGGACGGCGACTGAATGCTTGAACTGCCGTCAGACGGCACTTGAACGCTCCGCACAAGCGTCGTCGGACGAGCGCCGCACGACGGCGCAAAGAACACGTCCACGGTTCCGCCGCGCGGGAATCTTTCTCACACTGCGGAGCGAGCCACAGGTTTTGAAGAAGATACGCTCTTTTCAAATAACGAAATAACACAGGGCAGAAGCATAGTTAGAATCAAGCATAGCTTAGCAGGCGCACGGTGCACGACAAAGTTTGAAACAGCAGCCCACTTCGCAGAAACAAAAGAAAGTTGCTAACCGGCGTTTGCACGAGTCGTGCATGGGCGGTTCTGAACTTACGGGCGTTGGCAAGACGCAGCGTCTCCCAGCTCTCAGTCATCGATTGCTATTCTTGAACACGGTATTCCTAAGGAAGATATTTAAAATATCCACTAAAACGGCTAAAACGTAAAAAAAGGAGATTTCCGAAGCCTCTGGAACTTCAAAAACCATTCAACCCAGCCCAACGGAAGCTGATTGCGATAGCGATGGCCTTGCGCAGTCTTCAAGAGCCTCTTTTCCTTTTTATTTATTGTTATTTTTTTTAGAACAATACTAAGCAAAATATTATTATATCAGTAGCAATAAGAATTTCACTAAAATAATAATGTAAAACATTACAAAACGTGAGTAAATCTTTGGTTTTATTTAAACTTTAGGTTGTTTCTTTTTTGTGTAAACCGAAACCGAAACTAACTTAAGCAACGTTTCCTTCGTCGTAATTGTTTGCGTGTGTGTGTGTGCATGCGCGTGCGTGCGTTTGTGCGCGCGCGTGTGGATGCGTCCGCGTGCATGCGCGTGTACGTTTCTGGTTGTGCATGCGTGTGCGTCTGCGCGCGGGCGTGGGTTTGCGCGTGTGCATGCGTGTGTACGTGCGTGCGCGCGTGTATGTGTGCGACTGCGAGCGCACAAGCGTCTGTTTGTGCGTTCTATTGCACTGCGCCCGCAAGAAGAACAATTGGATGTCCCGGGACACTGTTAAAACACTAACTTATTGATTATTATTATTATTATTATTATTATTATTATTGTTGTTGTTGTTGTTATTGAAACATAGCCTTGAGATTTTAGACACAGGGCCCTAAACTTTTCTATAGCTGCCTGTAGCTGTATCTATACATTTTTGAGGCCGACCATGCAAAGCTACAGGGGGTGATAGCCTCCCATTGAATTTCCCATAGACGACCATAGGCCATTTTTTATGGGATGTCTCGGACTGGTTTATTATGGGATTTGCCTCTTTATGTGTGTGAGTTTTTGTGCATGTCACCATTTTCTCAAATGAATATTTTACTCGGGTTGACATGGTCATGGGACAGGTTCTAGCAGCATGTCATAAATATTTGTCAAACATTTTCACAATATTTTGATTTCATGTTGCCAGATATAAACTCGAGACTAACTGATTTTCTTACTGTACACTTCCATCAATAAATATTTGTAAAAAATGCTAGTATAGAGCATTTCACCCTACTTTGTGATTTCTGAGCATGGACTGATTTGTAAGAAAATTAAATATGAACTCATATATAAAATTTTGTTTGCAAACATAAAAATTGTATGCAAAACAGGCACTTTATTATTAGCTATTTGCATGAATTACAACTGACATTATAAGAAACTAGACTGCTAACAACTTTTGCTTTTCAAGCAGAAATCTTACCTCTACATTATGTACAGAGCCATATATAAGCTTTCCAAAACCATTTCACATTATTTATTCAGCACCCTCTTCTACACCCTTCTCACATTCTTCACTAAAAGTAGGGTATAACACGAAACAGTACCTTTTTCGCTAAAATTATGAGGTTGTATTCCTAGTTTTTGGGGTGTTAAAAGGGTGTAGCCGAGGGTGTATGTTGCTACAACACCGCTTTTACACCCTTAAAGGTGTACAAACGTTTACTGTGTAGTACGACCGAGCATCACTGGCGTCAATCACCACGATAGCGTCAATAGCGTCACGGCGTTGCCCACCACCCTCCAACAACCACGTTGTTAACAACAAAACCAGTGTTCTGCACATCTAGGTCGAGATGTTCATTTTCTTTTTCTTTTACGCGTGGTTCGATTTTGAACGTTTCCGTTGTGGTTTTAACCGGAGCCGTTAGCTTTCCTTGGCTCAGGAAATCAGTATCCTAGCACCTATATGAAACATTACTGAGACTAGCTTAAGTTTAATCAATATATGAGAGACGTCTTGTTTAGGCTCTTCCAAAACACAAAGACTGAAATATCCAATCTTATCCGATTCAAGCACAAGCTGATCGGGGTGTGTGGCTAGCGTGGCGGTTTACTAAGCTGAGTTCATTGATACACCTATAGGTTTTTAAGGTAGAGAAGTGGGCTTATGGTCGGTATACAGGTACACTGGCTGGGTAACGGAGGGTGCGTCTTCCAGGAAAGGGGAGCATGTGCTTTTTCTTCGAGTGCAGTTGGGAAGTAAATATGTGGAGCACTAACCGAAAAATCGCGGATGTGGTATTCGCGCTAAGAGGGCCGCGCATCGACAGAGCGGTATTGTTAGCGCGAAGATGGCGTCGGCGCTGCTTTCGTATTTTATTTTCATAGAACAACGACGGGCACAATATTTTCCCACTTCTAGTAATGTTCCAAATGAACATATCGCACGACAGTGCTAGTTAAGACAATAGCCTTTCAAGTCTAACGAAAAAAAAAACTGAATAAAACGGTGATCGTTTGCTTGCGCCAACAGTGTTTTCGCGATGCACGCACTAATATCCTGCCAACCACTCGCTCATGATGCTTCTCTCGCTGCCCGTCGTTATGCCAAAGTTTCGTCAACGCGATGAAAGTTTAGATTATGGGTGTCCCTGCGGCGAAACTGAAAATCAGCACTTTTGGCCGAACACTTGTCGACCATGTTTATGTCCACGGCGGCCAAGCTGAGAATCAGCTCTTCTGGCCAAACACTCGCCGGCCGTGTTTATGTTTCCGGCGGCCAAGCTGAAGATCAGCACTGCTGGCCAAACACTTGCCGGCCGTGTTTTTGTCTCCGGCGGCCAAGCTGAAAATCAGCACTGCTGGCCAAACACTCGCCGGCCGTGTTTATGCTTCCGGCGGCCAAGCTGAAAATCAGCACTACTGGCCAAACACTTGCCGGCCGTGTTTATGTCTCCGGCGGCCAGGCTGAAAACCAGCACTTGTGGCCAAACACTTGCCGGGCGTGTTTATGTCGCCGGCGGCCAAGCTGAAAATGAGCACATCTGGCCAGACACTTGCCGGCCGTGTTTATGTCCCAGGCGGCCAAGCTGAAAATCACCACTGCTGGCCAAACACTTGCCGGCCGTGTTTATGTCTCCGGTGGCCAAGCTGAAAATGAGCACTTCTGGCCAGGCGCTTGCCTGCAGTGTTTATATCTCCGGCGGGCAAGCTAAAAACAGCTAGTTTGTGGCCGGACCCTTGCCGGCCTTGTTTATGTCTCCGGTGGCCAAGCACTTAAAGTGGCCAAGCTGTCCAGACACTGGCCAACCGTCGGCCGATCGAAATTCACTTTCTGGTACTGCTTGGGATGTTACTGAACATTTGAAGCCACTAAGAAATCCTACTTCAAAACAAACTCTGCATAAATTCTTCGATCTACGCGTCTTATGGCGCACTGCACTCAAAACAACTTCTGAAAACCTCAGTCAAACGTTTTCCCAGCAATCGTTTTCAATTTTGAAATCACATTTTGCTCAAAGGCATCCTACGGAAAAATCACAACAGGGCAAAACAATGCAGGCATCTAAGGCAATATTTTAATTTTCCTTGAGCGCATGCGAGACTGCTTCTCTCCCAAAAAGTAGTCAGGGAAGCTAGCAGGTTGCACAAACTTCGCAGCATCAGTGAAAGCAAATTTACCAAAAAGTGGCTCTGCTACAGAACCAAACACAGTCGGTCGTTGAAAAGCGTTGAACCTAAATGAAACGGCTAGCTTCAGGATTGAACTTCGCCCTTGCGCGCGTTATAACCTCTTCAAATTTCTTAAGGGGTGAACACCTTCACCAACCTCAGAACGATCACGAAAGCTACCCAAGCAGCACGTTGTGAACGGGCCATCGTTGGCAACATGCATCTGGCCACCCAGTTTTTCGCTGGCCGGTGGCTGGTCAAAGTGCTTGGCAACACCAGTGTTTTCGTCCTCGTCTGGTGACTGGCCATTGCGTTTGACCAGCCGCTGGCCATTTGCTTTTGGCCAGCCGCTGGCCATTTGCCTTTGGCCAGTCGCTGGCCATTTGCTTTTGACCAGCCACCGACCATTTGCTCTTGGCCAGCCCCTGGTTATTAGCTTTTGGCCAGCCGCCAGCTATTTGCCTTTGGCCAGGCGCTGGCCATTTGCCTTTGGCCAGCCACTGGCCATTTGCCTTTGGCCAGCCACTGGCCATTTGCGTTTGGCCGACGGTTGGCCATGTGCGTTTGACCAGCCATTGGTCATTTTCATTGTTCCAGTCAATGGCCGTTTACGTTTGACCAACCACTGGCCTTTTAGATTTGGCTAGCTATTTTGGCCATTCACTTTCGGCCGGCCACTGACCACTGGCTTGCGCCAGCCACTGTTACCTACATAATTTCCAGCTGTCCCTTACAAAAATGAACAATGAGTTTCAATTGAGCTTCTAATGTGTTTTTATAGTCAAAAGAAACTCAAAAGAAACTCAACGTTAAATGAGTTTTATCATTACAAAACTAATATTAATTATTTTGAATTTCATCATTGCACATTCAAATGAGTGTTATCATTACCCACTCAGTATCTATTCTTTTGAATTTACTCATTACAAATTCAAGTGAGGTTTATCGTTACCCAATCAATAGCAATTATTTTGAGTTTACTCATTACACACTGAAATGAGAGTTATCACTAAGAACAAAATATTCATTATTTTGAGTTTACTCATTACAAATTGCAATGAGTTTTAACGTTACCGACTCAATATCCATTCTTTTGAGTTTACTCATTACAAATTCCAACAAGTTTTATCGTTACCCAGTCAATATCCATTCTTTTTGAGTTTATAAATGTACTGATTACTCATGCAAATGGGTATTATCATTAAGAGTGCAATATCCGTTCTTTGGAGTTTATCTATAGACACTCAAGTGACTTCTACCATAAGGCACCCAATAGACATCAGCTGATGCAAAGCGGAGGAGTTCGATAAAGGCAAAGGTGAAGACAATCATGAATGCAGATTGCCTGCTATTCAGAAGACATCCTCCTCAAATAAAGTCATGTTTAAAATTGCAATCCAATAACTTCTTATATTTATTAACCATTTATTAACCCTTCTATGAAATCAAAACTTATCCAATTATTCCCATTCTCAACTAGCGCACTGTCTCGGCCGATCAAAGTGACACAGCGATAGACATAATGACTCAATATACAGCATCTGCGCCCAAACTTCCCTACGCGGGCAATCCACTAAAATATAAAATATATCCTGCCACGACCCCGCCTTTCCGCCATTCGCATTTGGCTAGACAACAAGCCTTACCATCTCAGTGCATAAGCAGTAACATATTGAAATTTACTCTGAAATTTAGTTTCTTAAGGTAATACAGGTAATTTTAATCATTTTAAAACCATTGAAAAAAAAAACAGAAAAAAAAACAAGCCAACAGTTTTTTTGCGATACTCCGCTAGATCAGTCACGACACCCCTGGGGTTCGCCCCTCACAGTTTGGGAAGCACTGCTGTTTAATGTCACAAATACAAAATGGCGCTTCATTTATAAGTAGCAACTGTTGACCTAGTATACCGTGAAAAAATTTAAACCAACTCTCACACAATCTCACAGAAATATAGTCCCAAGTTTCCACAGAATAAAAACCAGTAAGAACAAAATGAAATACACACTAGGCTGATTAATTAACTCTGAGCTGTCATTTTGTTTTAATTCAATACACATGAAAGTGAAAAAGGAATAGGAATGCCAATTGGGGGGGGGGGGGGGCATACCTTTTGGTCCTGGTTGGACTGCTCCCAAAGGGACTTTATCGGAGTCGAACCATTATAAAGTTTTATCAGTCAAACGAAATGTTTTGTTAGCCAAACAGGAATGCCTAGGCCGATTGTGCATGTATATTTGAGCAATAGGAACCAATTAGACGTATGTCTGTCAGAAAGATGTACATGCATATTGGACGCAACAATTGAGAATCGGATCAATAGGAACATGTTTCTGTGTTTTTGGAAAGGTGTGTTTAGACGAGGCTGATATATTTGTTAGACATCCAACTGAGGTAAAAACAGTCCCTGTCAGAAATACACCGGCCCATTTGATGCAAGCGTTATGTAGCGTGGGCTGTATGATGTAAATATCGGTTCCACATCCAAACAAATGTGTTGCTAGAATTCAAGCATGTATAAAAGTACATTAGTCAACTTAATTATGCGAAAGTGTTACGTTTATTTTTCAATATTTTCGGATGGCAAAAATGGTTTCAGCCCAGATTACATAACACACCATCGTTGTACATCAATGTGGTTATGAATGTTCAAAGAGTTTCGTAGCTCGAAATTAATGCTAGAATCAAACACTCAGATACAGTCACAATTGAGAGGATAATACCCTATTGCATTGCTTGCTTTTCTAAAGGAATTTTAGGACCATGTTCTAAATAAAACTTAGGAGCATGGTGAGGCAAAATAATTTACTAATAAAATTCTGTAAGCTGAGCGTAAATTAAAAGTAATCTCCACAAAAAAATAAAAAAAATAAATCTACTCCCTACTGCATTGCACCCGAAACAAATAGCGCGTCGGTGCTAGTTCTGATATACAGATTTATTTCCTGTGCTTATAATAATAGCCGCATTCACCCTTTTTTACTCCTAAGTTTCTAAAGACATATTTACGACGCCCATCTATCGCGATTTGGTCAGTTTCGGTTTCGGTATTGTAACTTTTACTGGTTTTGGTTTCAAATTTTAAGGATCGCGTCTTCGACGCCCCATCGGTAGCGACACCAGTTCTTTGTTTTTTTCTGTTTCCGGAATGGTTGTGACTAGGGGTGTCGCGAGCTTTCGTCGAACCAGATTTTTAGGTCGAACCGGTTCGACGAACCTTAGAAACTTTTCACCAGAATCGACCGGTTCGACTTTGCGGACAGTGGGCCAGCCCTTGATACACGCATGTCTAGGTTTGGAGAATTTATTTTTATGGAAAGGGTTATTTTATTTTATGAACAGTTGCAATAAAGAAACCAATTCTAATCACTAAACTGAAATTGGTTATTAACTGAAATAACAAATCAGCGGTGCCCTTAATTCATCCCTTAGCCATTACCTTCGAATCCGAAGGCAACTGGCCAGCCTGTCGCGCATGCGCACACGAGTCGAACCTCAATACAAGGCTCGTCGAAATTTCCACAAAAAAGTTCGAAAAAGTCGAACCTGGTTGAACTCGAACCTCGGCCGGTTTGCGACACCCCTAGTTGCGACCGTTGTGTTTGTCTTGCGTTGGGTACATGTGTGTCGCGGGATGGAAATGCCTTTAGACATGGAAATGTGCTAATTTAATCAAGTTTATCTATCTGTGAAGTTTTCTCTTGTGATGATTATGTTCAAGAAGAGCGCGGAAGACTGACGACGCGACAAAACGAGCAACTCAACGCAGTTGGTAAGCATGCTTCTTTGTTTGCGGTGTACGCGTTGAACGAGAAGTGAACATAAAACTTCGAGGCGTTCGAATTTTTCGAATTTTATATCCAAAGAATTTCGAAATCTTCGATTTTTCGAATTTCAGATCCCAGGAAATTCGAAATTTCGATTATCTATATTTCAAGTTGGGAAAGTTCGAAATTTTCGAATTTATCGAACCTCAAGTAAAAAGATATTCGAAATATTCAAACCCGAAATTTTAGAAACCGTGAAATCTTCGAACTTTTTTTATTTCGAAATTCCACTGTGATCGAAAGTTGCGAATTTTCGAAGTCAAACCTTGGTCGATACGAAAATATCGAAAAAAATTTTATTTGGAACCTCAGTTCGCTTCGAAAATATCGAAACCTTTCGAAATCGAACCTAGGGTGGTTCGCGACATCCCTACTGCTGTGCATGCGCAGACCCAAAATAAGCATTCGGACTCGAGCTTTGGGACTCGTTATTTCTCGAAAATAGCGCGGTTACCGCAAAAGGCGGCGCCCATGACATCTCCGTTGATTGCGTCTTCGACGCCGTCGCCCGCTCGGGAACTTCGTGAAGGTCCATACGCACATTCGCGTTTGAACGCGTTTGAGTGCGTTGCGGAGTCCTTGCGGCCAGGCGCGGTCGCTTGCGGAGCGACGCGCGCCTTCCCGCAACGCTCGGTAGCGCGACGCAAGCGAGTAGAGACTCGCTCAACTTTCCGAAGCGTTGCGGTGCGTTCGGGTGCGTTCGACCAATCAGGAGCCGAAAGAGGAGAGGGGGTGACGTGTTCGCTCGCCCCACCCGGCCGACTTGGCGAGACGCATCCGGTTCGCCAGTCGCAGTGCTTGCTTTTTCGTTTTGGGAAGCGGTGGGGACTGTATTTTCCAAGGCTGCGATGGTTCAAGCTTGACAAAACGTCGGGGTAGCCGGCGAGATTGTCCCAAGATCGAACCCTTCGACGTTGTCGCTGTGCGCCGCCATGTTGCCTTGGATTTTGCTTACTATTGATGAGCCACTAGCGACGGTAGCGCGTTCTTATTGGCTCTTGACTGCGGTTGACTGCGTTTCAACACAACTGTGCGTACAAGTTTGGCGCAAGCGGTCTTCGCAACGCAACGCGTCCGCTTGCCGCTACGGAACGCACCGCGCTCAAACGCGAATGTGCGTATGGGCCTTAAGTCGCCCTCGGCGACCGCGGTCGGTATGGTCGAAGCATATTGAAAACGCCACGGATCGCTCGATTCACAGCTCAAAGCTATCGAAGCGCGTGCACTTACGATCGCGGCAGACATGTAAACATGGCTGGGTAGTGGATCGTCTGGGCTTCGTAAGTACAACAGAGCAGCTTGGTAGTGGCAAAAACAAAACATGCGGCTTTGAGTATAAAAGAACTATAAAAATGTTACTCTAGACGAAAAGTTTGTTTATTTTCAAGATAAAACATTCTAACTTCCAAATAAAAGCTGCCGCTACATCTTGGTGGCGTTTTAAGCGCGAGATGTTTGCGTTTTGGGGGGTCCCCAGCAGAGAAACGCTATTCTAAAACTCTTCGCCGCAATCCTCGCTATTTTGCCGTCCGTAACGCGCGTTAAAGAAGCGCCCGATATTCTAAAACTCCCTATTTTCTCGGCCCGCGTTTTCTCGTTACGCTAGAATTTTTTTTCTTTTTTTAACTTGTTGGGTTTGCTTTATCTGTCCTAATGTTTGGATTTATGCGTAGCATAATGAAGAGTGGCCACTCATTCTGTGTATGGTCCGAGAAAGTGTAACTTATGTCAACAAAGCACGTATTGAATTCCTAATGCTACTTTCAGTCCGTTGCTTTAGAAAATGTCTTATTGGTCTAGCAGTGTACTGATGTCGTTCAACTATAAATTGATTACATTGATCATACTTCATTACATTTCAGAAGTTAGACTTCCTTGGAATTCTGTTCATGCAAATTCAATATTCCTTTGGAGTCAAAATGGTTGAAGAGGATATCCATCTTTTGTTCTGAAGTTATGGAAGTGGACTGGATTGTACTGTTAGGACAGACTTGGGTCCCCTGACTTTCAAGAATTGAACTGTGTTTACATTTGTCAGTTAAAACTTTTGATAAGGCAGTTGTTCTTTTTCACCTCTTTTTTTTTTTCTCTTTCATTTTGCAATTGTGATGTGATCAAGCCGAGGGCCGCAGTTATTCCCAAATGAAGCAGCAGCAGTGTGTTCCCAGCTTGGGTTACTTCGATTCATTTCAAGGCATGCCACGAAATGAGTGTCCCTGTTCGTACACCGTTGGAATTGGGACTGACTTCAAAGTGCAGTTCGACAGAGTGTTTGAGCAGTATGGGACGTGTGTGGAATGACCTATGCGGTTGTCACAGGTTCGTGGTTGGTCAACCCGAAACGCCCCAAGTCCCACTTCCTTCTTCTTGTCTTCCTCTTCCCATTGGTTTGAGGCTCGGCCGGCATTATACCCTGTTTCATACTTATCGTGCAACGCTGTCAAAGCTACTGGCGCGAGTGCGTGGCTTCATCTACGGTTTTGTTAGCGCGAGAAGGCGTGCAAATGGCCCACGGGATGAAACCCCACGCTCGAGCCAGAAGCCTTGACAGCGTTGCACCCTAAGTATGAAAGGGAGTATAGTCTCATCGGAGCTCATGCCTTTGGCGTTCAGGTAAACATGTGCGAGAATTGCAATTGACCCCCCCCCCCCTCCCCCCAAACCACCCTTAAACAGAACATATTGACAAAAAAGACAAAATTTGTGACAGCGGCGTTCGAGAGAAACTGCAGACTTTTCATTACCCTGCCTAAAACTTTGCAAACATTTCGGTGTGGCTGCAGCTGTGAGGGTGAGGTGGATCCAATATGAAAACTGGACCCTGAAGTGACGCCTTCAGGAGGCCGAAAATAATTATGGTAAGTTAGAAATTAACCCACTAGTATACTTCCTAAATATTTGGGTCGGGTGTCGATTAAAAAAATTTAACCCAGTTAATTTGTCACAAACTTTCAGGCATAATATCTTGAAAAGAATGAAAATGCAGATGTTCTAAACTGGCTGAGGTAAAGCAGCCTTGCAGTGCACCAAGGTTTACACTGAACATACTTCTGTGTATTGTCCACAAGGTGTAGCTCTCGCATTGAAGTTTTATGAGTTAGTTTCTTCAATGTTTGAACTTTCACACTCTCAAGAAAAAAGGGTGTCGAAAGGTGTATTCTTACACCCTTTGTCCCATATAATACACCCCCAAACTTTAATTCGACATACAGCACCCTACAGTCGAACAGACGGTTCGAAATTTTACGAGGGGCTTGATAGCCGTGTGGTACAACTTATTAAAATAGCTAATGTACTTTTTACTGAACACGAAAAAAATAATCCGGGTTTTCTTGGCCCTACTGTAAAAACTCGGCGTTTTCTTTATGTGGTCTTTGATACGTACTTTAGCTATTTAAAATGTTGTAGCACACGGCTATCAAACCCCTCGTAAAATTTCGGGCCCTCTGTTCGACTGTAGGGCACTGTACGTCGAATTGAAATTCTGGGGTGTATTATATGGGACAAAGGGTGTAAGTATACACCTTTTGGCACCCTTTTTTCTTGAGAGTGCAGCTTGCCAGCTGGGTAGTGTCTAGTTGTTTCTTTTATAGCGCAAGCAATATCTTAATCCTGGCGGCAGGAAGTTTCGGCTACCAGTTGACATGGTTGGACAACGGTGTGCATGCTTGCTTTCTCTCGAGCGGCCAATGCATTTAATTTTTTTGTTTGTTGTTTGTTTTAGACTACATGCGCTTCCAGTACAAGGAGGTGGCCCTTCAGGCGCTGACGACCAGCATGTCGTCTCTGCTGTGCTGTCGAGGGAAATTTAAAGGGTGAATATTGCAGCTGCAGTTTTTTTATTCTGTCCCTGCTACACTTCCTGCGAATTTCTCTGCATGCTTGGTCTTTTTGTTTTCATGGTACTGAAACCTTTTGTTATAGTCCGTTGCAACTATAGAATAGCACAAGCCCCTCCCACAATTCCCTTTGCTCGCCATGATTGGCGGTGTCCATCTCGGCTCTCCTCCTCTCTAGTGTTTGCTTATTAAAAAGAGTGAAGGGCTTTGTGGGAGTGGTTTCGGCTATTTTAGAGTGGCAACAGAGTATAGCGCGACCTTAGTTATTTTAATCGTTTCGAAGAGTCCTAGCGGGCATCCATGCCTCTTTATGGGAAGGACTCTGCATTATATTTTGAACCGCGAAAATGACCCCACAAACAGGAATGCTCGAACCTTCTGCTACAAAATTAACCGGCCCAAACTTTGTTTTCAAGGTTCAGACCGGAAAAAGTCGACTCCTTTCTTATAAACGGTGAGTAACAGAAATCCTGTGCTAGTCTCGCAACGTTGGGAAGCTAATGCTATGACCCCCATCTTAATTTCTTTAATGCTCGTTATGGGTGTTTTCACATCTGGTATTTTCACTGTTCTTTGGCCAAAAGTAAGTGGCAGGTCACCATAGGTTTTCAGAAGAAAGCGGTCGCATATGCAGAAATTTCTAGCAAGTTCGTAGCGAAGTGGCGCTTCGTCGCAACCGAGGAAAAACTCTACGGTATTGTTGGTGCAAAATATGAAGCCTCACCACTAGCAGCAACTTAATCATGGATATACTGCACCGTACGGCGTTTATTTGAGCTCTACTCCACGCAAAATATTACAGGGGCACTGATGTATCCCTTTGTGGATTGAATGCGAAAGCATTCAATCCACAAAGGGGTACCTAAGTGCCCCTACCTAAAGACACTTCCTTTTTTTTTCCTCTATTGTTAGGACTGGCAATGCTTTCGCATTCAATTCACGTAGGGATACCTAAGTGCCCCTCTAATATTTTTTTTTTACGTTACATCATACGGCGTCACACATCATAATACGTCATGTCGTCATGAGAAGTGTGATGTCATCGAACCGAGGGCATATTTTTATGACCATCTTTCGGGAACATCAACGCCGATTCCGTCTTTTGCCGTAATGGGACAAGCTTCTTCTTGAGGGGAGAGTAATGCCGCATTCCGAAGCGGCTGAGATAGCACAGCAGCTAGCATGCCCCGCTTTCACACAGCAGCACCGGGCTCAAATCTCAGCTGTGGAAGCACATTTTATTATTTCTTTTATTCCCCTGTTAACATTTAGTACCACTCGGTTAACGCGGCCGGACGCCGGATTTTCCGCTTCATGGACCCCCATATAATGCTTTCGCATTAAAAAGGCACATCCAGTCAGGAATGTGCCTTTTCGTGTGGTAGAGTCGCACAGCTGTCCAGCACTTTGAAAATCACTACTGAAGTACGAGAGAGCACTAGTGATCACCAAATCAGGTTCACGCCATTCATAGGCGAAGGATCCATTTGGGTGCACTGAAGATTTGTGTGGCATTTTCTTTCGTTGATTCATTGGCGCTTCTCGTCGTTGATCGCAGTTCTGCACCTTGTTAGCTCTAACGGGCAGGATGGACAGCTCCGTAGACTCGTCAGCTGAATCCTCCGTGTGTAGTTTAGCGTTGTCCTTATGCTACTTCAAGTAGGAATGCATGTGAACAGTGCGCAAAACGCATACCTCTTGCCCACGCTTCTATGTTCATTGCTGGGCGCGGCGAAACAGCCAAAAGACGTGCGGCCATGTTTGCCCTAAGAAGTTTGTAAGACACTTTGGATAATGTCGTAATTTTCCGTTGTAAGACACACAAAAGTTGCGACAATTTTGTTTTGTTAATACGGATTTCTTCTCTGGTTTTGTCATACGCAATTTTTTATCGTAAGTTTGCTTTTTTAATTCGGCCTCTGATGTCTCGATCCTCCTAATAATTCAAACATAGAGTATTGCATCGGTTGGTGAAACAGGTGCGGATCCAGAACTCCGTTTTGGGGTGGGCGGAAAATTTTTAAGGACACTATTTTCCCATTCTTTCTTGTGCAAAGGGGGTCCACTCATGTCAAAATTGCCCTCCGAGAAGGGGGGAGGGAGGGGGGTCGACTTTGTTTGGGGGGGGGGGGGGCGGCTTCCCCCGTCGCCCCTCCCCCCTTTGGATCCGCCACTGTAGTGAAAGCTGCAGTTGACACTCACCCATTCGGAGCATGGCTTTATGATCCGTATAGAACCCTATTACCATTTCCTTCCTGTCCATTGTGATTAAAAATGCTTCTGCAAGATACTAAACAAACACAAAAAAGTAAATAAAAATACACAGGGACAAGAAGTGGACATAAAACACTGGCGCCAGTGTTTACCACCACTTATTTTCCATGTGTTTTTTTGCGGCGCTTGTCTACGATCATGAACGAATTGGCCCGAATCGCCATATTAACTCTGCCAGATGCTTATAAGTCATAGCTTCTTTATGTTCAAATTTGGTAAACTTCATAAGCGACAACATCTGCTCGCTTATCTTTGGCAGGCCTTTTGAAAAGCCGAAATAAAAGAGTGCAGTGCGGCGTCAAAAACAGACTCGGGGGCAAAATATACTTTTGCATTATGGTGCCCCTGACAGTGTTGTTAGTGCCACTCATTAAACTATCCAGGTAGTATGTAAATTAAGTGCCTGGGTGAGCAAAAATGTAGGAATTTTAAATGCCACTTTCCGCATTTAAGGCTGGTTCACACATACAGTGCAGCGCTAACTCAGCCCTGTTAAGGCAACGAGTCACTGCTACTTCTATGGCTTGTATCGTGTGTTCTGAGTGTCCTGCTTTTATAAAGGACTGCTGTCCCGGTTTGTAATACTGATTCAGCGCTGAGGTAGTGCTGCGCTGTGAACAGGATACCTTGCTCGGACATTGAAGTTTAGATAAGCTGATCATTGTGTAACGGTGTATCTTTTTTTTTTATAGGTTACCAGTACAAGGTCCCCCATGAACACGAAGGCAGTGTACCGTATATTCGAATTTTGCATTTTTAATAAATCAGTTATTACTCCTTCCAACGGTTTTATGCAGGCATTTTCTGAACCCTGCATGCGTTTATAGGCATACATATAAGTGACCACTTGCACTCACTTTCCCCTTCCCTCAAAACAACGGTTACATCCGGACCACATGTCATGCAACCTATTGCCGTCTTCTCTCTTAGAGCCCTCTATCTAGAAACCCATGCTAGGAGCATCATTTCTAATACATTTCATTTGAAAGTCTAGATACACTGCTTTGAGTCTGTATTGAAAATCAAATGTTTTTTTCTACCGCGTTGCAGTTCAGGTTTTGATGGGCCATCTCATTAGGTATATTCCGACTCGTCGGAATATACCTAATGAGATGGCAGTCAAATCCTCAAGTACAACGCGGTAGAAAATAACATTTGATTTTCAACAGAGATTCAAAGCAGCTTTTCCAGACGTTCAAATGAAATGTATTAGAAATTCTTATGAGGTGGCACGGCCAAACTTTAATTGAAACGCGGTGGCCAATACTTTTCGTAAACTCCTCAGGGACTCGTTACAAAAAAATCAATTGTTTTTCAACGCATACTCGAAACGGTGTCAATAGACTTCCAAATTGTATTCGTATGAAATACATTAGAAACTTTGTGCAGTAGCACGTCGAAACTTCAATTTGAACGCGGTGGGCAATAGTTTTCGTAAACTCCTTACGGATTCATTAGAAAACTTATTTGCATTTATATTGAGACTCGAAACGATACGATGAGTATACCAGACGTTCAAATGAAATGTATTAGAAATTCTTATGAGGTGGCACGGCCAAACTTTAATTGAAACGCGGTGGCCAATACTTTTCGTAAACTCCTTAGGGACTCGTTACAAAAAAATCAATTGTTTTTCAACGCATACTCGAAACGGTGTCAATAGACTTCCAAATTGTATTCGTATGAAATACATTAGAAACTTTGTGCAGTAGCACGTCGAAACTTCAATTTGAACGCGGTGGGCAATAGTTTTCGTAAACTCCTTACGGATTCATTAGAAAACTTATTTGCATTTATATTGAGACTCGAAACGATACGATGAGTATACTCGATAAACGTTCAAATGAAATTCAGTAAAAAAATTTATAATGGGTTGGTCATAAATATTTAACCTTGCAAGTTCTACACGACTTATCACAGGCTGCTAGGAAATTCGAGGGTTCCTCAGCAAGCTGTCAAGAATTTCTGGAGATTAAGCTTGAGAGCACCCTATAGATTGTTTCAAAAGATTAAAGAGATGAGAAGCTGCTGTACAGTTGCTCAACATTTATTCAAATACTGCCACCCGTTTGCGACGCTAGTTGCGTCCGCCATTCCTGTCGCTTGCATTATTCAGCCACATTTTGGCGACGTCATTAATCAAGTGGCTTATTGTTCCCTCCTTAAAGTTGAAGGAAACTGCAGCTGAAAAAAACAAATTTAGTTAAGCATTTCGCACATTCTACTGTCATACTTTTGAGTACTTGTTTCCGGTCCTTACGTTGGGAGGATCCCAATTAGGCTGACATAATCACCTTTAGTCATTCTCTTCACTGCCCTAGAGCATCTTCAGACTCCAATATCTTTTTCATTACAAACACTGGTGATTTTTATGGGAATCAAGGCAGGGTGTAGTATTAAACACATTGGGTCAAAATGTAGTTTTTAACGTAAACATATTCGACAGAAGTGCCTGAAGAAGAAACCGAATCGGTCCTGAAATGTCAAAACCCTGAATCTCTAGGTCAGTTGGTAAATATACTTTATTTTCAAGATTTAGCTTTCACGGATTGCGTCGCCAGCATTCTCCTGCACACTTTCTTTTGTAGCATAATGTTGGCAGAGGTGATTATGACTAGACACCAGCTTAAGCAGGGGAACATTCAGCATCACATCACAGTTCTCATGAGACTCGTTTGGACCGCAGTTGTCTAATAGGTGAATGAAATGCCAATAATCTCCAGGCTAAAAGTTTAAAAAAAATTTTAACTTAGGTGTGAAAAATGTGATATAGTGCTGGCATGCCCTTGCAGTTATCATATACTTCAACACGGACCAAATGCGAACATGTCATACTGCAGCCAAATAAACTTTAACTAAAAACTTTTGCAATCATCATTTCAGGAAATTCAGGTCATACAAAATACAAGTTGTTCATAATGTTTACAACATCAGGTATGAATGCCAATCAAAGCTGATTTGCACCACGTGATTGCTCAGGTTTTAGCTATGATTACCCCGGTGATATTTCTCTGAAATGCTGTGCCATCTCCATTGTGATAAACAAAAACGGTCTGAAAAATAGAATGGGATCTTTGAATCACCCATGCAATCA
This sequence comes from Ixodes scapularis, assembly GCF_016920785.2. Taxonomy (NCBI): domain Eukaryota; kingdom Metazoa; phylum Arthropoda; class Arachnida; order Ixodida; family Ixodidae; genus Ixodes; species Ixodes scapularis. Next base: position 112,679,818 of record NW_024609857.1, on the reverse strand, counting down.
CATCTTAAGGTAACACTGATACGTTTTTGTTTCTCTTTAATACAATTTTATTTTCACTTAACCTATCTACAGAGTGCCCAATATATTCTCGAGTTTGTGGCCCCTTTGGCAGCATATCGTGACTGCCTCAACATGCCATGTCCCACAACTTATGAACAATTCAGCTAAAAAGTTAAATGCTGTCTTTTGAAAAAAAATGTTACCATACCATGAATCATGGCCAGAATGTTCTCCAACAGGAACTGTGGTTCTTTTAGGCCCCCCGAGCCCTTCCAACTGCATTGCTTGGCCACCTGCCCGTCGATGGGGCGGGCCAGCACTTTGCGGGCAGCGTCCCGATTGTCATTACCACCTTTCTGGGAAAAATGTGCTACCTGGCGAAAGATCAAATGCTACAAGACCAAATGAAATTAATGTGTGCACCACCTGCAATGGACACACCAGCAAGATCTTTGTCTTTTCAATTTATTAGAAACTTTTAAAAGCAGCGTCACTCGAACTGTACCCTTATCTCCATACCTTCCTTAGAAACGCAAGGCATGGCAAGTCCTAGACATGGAGACTCCCAGGGTTGGAGGGAGGGGAGGTTCTTGTTTACACATGTCCTACCATGGTACATAAAAACATTATTTTCAAAGTTCCAACCCACTAAACTCAACATGTCAAAGAGATAAATCCAGCTATTGTTAAAAATTACCTAAACAATTGTTTCCGAACTGTATTGTAAAAGTATGGTGCATCCAGCTTTATGTAAAAATGACCAAATTCCTGAGAAAAACTGCACCGTAACGGTTTCTTTTGGTGACACGTCAGCAGTCAAATTGTTTTAAGAAACAACAGCTATACTTTGCTTCGTCGTTACTTGACAAACAGCGAAGGCTACGGTCCCAGCAGGCAATCAGCACGGTGGAGAAAGACAAATGACAATGCTCTTTCTCACCTTGTGCTTGGAGTGCTGTCAAAGACATGTACACGAGAGAGAAGAGTGCCGCTTCTGTAGCAATTTTAAGTGACAGGCTAAGTTTCTAGAGCGACAAAGCGAGGTCTGGGAAACACAAACGAGATTATGGGTTTTAGGAAAGTTGCTCCTCCCCCTCTTCTCCAACTAATTGGGTTAGGCGAAAGTCACCTACACTCTCGCCCCTGTACTTTTGGTAAGGGCTGTCACGCGCTTCGCCTTCGTCACCTGATTGGTTCGAGGGGGACGTTGCGTTCGCTTTTGCCAAGTTAAGGTGAGACGGAGTATAAGAATCTGAAATGTAGTATTATAAGAACTTCCAATAATTACTTTGCTGCCTATTCCGGAAGCAGCATAGGCCACCTCAAAAACAAGTGAAATCCAGTACAAAATATTACCACAAGATCCATTTTTTCCTTATCCCCAAGCTAGGTGATCAGGGCTCGAAGATGTGCGGTGCTTTGTACAGGAAGCACTGGACAATCTTCTGGTAGAGCCGCCGCTTGTGCTCCCCTCACTGTTCCTCTCATGTGCCGTCTCATGTCAGTGACCTGGGCCACCACATCGCCCACACTCCACAGGACAACTTCCCTAAAAGCTGAGAGAGATTACGAAAAAACAAAACTGGGTCAAGGTTAGTCAACTGAATATGCAAGATTTCATAATCAAATTAAGCTGAAATTTATAAAAATGTGCAATGTGCACTGCTTAGTAAACGTATCTGGAACGCTAATTCTGCTCTGGGCTTGTGCTTTTTTTATGTGTGCGTGCATAGCTGGCGCTAGCCCTATTTCTCTTTGTGTCCCACTATGTCCGTAGCATACCTTCAGTTCACATAAATATGCGCAGTTTTCTGATATTTTACATTTTTTCTGCATTCAATATTCCACAAGTGTTCCGTATAAGTTTGACGCGCAGTGTACAACCATGGCCGTTTGGTGAGAGGAGCACCATGTGCGACCTGCTACGCCGCACAAAAATGGCAGAAATGCCATGGCACGATGCGCCTAGTTACTTGTGCCGTCTGGACAAGCGAGGCTACGGAACACCTGCCCACGGAAAGCGAAGTGGGAGTGCATGCTTCCACAGTTGCATCGGGAGGCCTGGCGCTTGCTATTTTCAGGGCGTCTGAGCTGTGCTTCTTACATGGAAAACATACATTAAAATTTTAAAACCCTGTGTGAGCTTCAAACGGATGTCAGAATTGCTGCACTTGCCCCATCGGTGTTGACACTTGGAAGCGGTCAAGGCGCACCTCCACTGAGCGGCTGTGCATCAGATAGACTTAGTCCGAAATGTGCAATGCTCTTTATGGCTATTTCAATTTAATATTTCAAAACCAAAATTTGTTGTTTGTCTTGAAAGAATACTTCGCCCGAGTTTGCATAGCGTTCATCATTTGCATGCTTAATCATCTAAACTAATTGTTTCATTTTCCAGCCTGCTTCAGGGACAATTTTTTGTGACACTATCCAATCTTCCATGTTTTAGCAGCCCCTAAGCCTAAGCGCCATTGCAAACTTGGCTCTTGCTTTTGGACTTCAGTGGCGCTGAAGTACGTCATTTCGAAAAGCACTTTTACAACGATAGTAAAGGCAATAGAGAAGCTTCAGGAGAGAGCCGGCAATTTTACACTGGAGAGAAAGCTGCTTAGAGAAACGACGCACCAGCAAATTGCGGAGGTTCTTCTCGTTTGGCTGAAGCGTGCATGTAGCTCAAATAGTCCAGTGAGCGGGCCAATCCTACGTGAAAAGGTCGACCAACTGGCCTTGCAGGTTGGTCTAGGAAGTTTTAAATGTTGCGACGACTGCATCGTGAGGTTGAAGGATCGGCATTGGCTGCATTTAGGAATGGCAGCGGCGAAGCGGCAGCGGTGGATCTGGGCATAGTCACCGACTAGCAGCAAACAACATAGTAGTGCCTCACATCATATTTAGATGAATTCCTGATAATTCAGACTTTCGATATTTCAAACTAATGTCTGTATCTTCCTGGGGCCGGAATTAGTGCAAGTTGACTTTAATAGATGGGGCACTAACAGAGGACAAAAAGTTCTGTGTTTGAGCTGGAATGTGAGCAGTTCCCCGGCATAGCCCTGCAGACGCTAGATGTTCGTTGGTAAGCTTCGGCATTTACCACACATGTGTACATATAAGTCACTACAAAAATCATGACGGAAAAGCAGACCGAAATTGTCGTGTTATCGCTTGCTCCGCGCGCGTGGGCAGCCGCAGGAATGACGCCGATCTTCTCCAACTCGGGGTAGAAGCCAAAAGAGCCCCATTTATTCCAGCGTCATCACTTTTATAACAGTCAGGCACGTGACCGCGATACACCGAGCGGCGTGTAGTAAGGCTACTTAGCCTTATTTCACCCGGATAAGAACTGCCCTAGGTGTAGTGATTATGTTTACGGCCGTCCTTCATTCAGAGATGGCACCACCTACAAGGCGCCGATTGCACGTGTCACGTGTTGTATAAAACCACGGGCCGCGTGGCGGCAAGACATGATTCGGCCACCAAAAATATGAACAATAAATCTGCTCGAGGCGCTCGCCTCAGATCTGCCCTCGTCACCGTCGAGATCGGTTGCCTGTCGTCTCGTTCCCATCGGCAGGTTCTGCCCCGGAGCCGGCCGACACCATCCATGTAAGCGCGGATCTAGTGAGGTCCAAAGGCGTTCAAGGCTTGTTTGACCCCACAGCAGCGGAGAATTACAAAACTAGGCTTCTATCTCACGAAAGCTCCTACCGTCACCCCGCCGAAATTTGGACTCGACCGTAGCATTGTATAAATATCACCCGCGTTCATCTGTAAAAGTTCTTCCTGACGAAGGCCGGACTCCGGCCGAAACGTCGAAGATTTAATCGTCCGTTGTTGCTGTTTTCACTAGGGGTTATTTTCGTCTTCTATACCCACGCCTTCGGCACCCCCGCCACCATGCCCGTTGTATATATATATATATATATATATATATATATATATATATATATATATATAGCGTGTTTTTTATGCTTATCGATTTGTTCAAGAAAAGCCATGAAAGCTACACTTATGCGGTTTGTGCGAGTGAGTTATACGCTCAGGGGGACATTATTGGGGTGGCTGATCTTTGCAATAAATTGACTAATTATTTAAAATATGTTAATGAACTTTTTATTTATTGAAATAAGTAATGACTGATGGAACTTGTAGTTGTTCTCTAGCAAGTTCAAGTTAGCTTCCATTTGCAAGAAAGTAAACAACCTCGGACCAGCGCGTTCATGTCAGAAGAAGCACAAAACCAGATATGTGTCCTGCAGTAAAGAGTGTGTGTACTCTGTTCCCCTGTAGTTCGGCGCAAGATACATTGGACACACGAGGCGCTGCCTCAACGACCGCTTACGAGAGCACGCAAATGAGGTCAAGAAGGCTGCCACCAGCGTCACTGAGTTTTCCTTTCAACTGATCGCGAAGCACTTTTCGAAGTGCGGACCCTGTTCAGTCGACTTCCTTTCGACCGAGAGAATCGGTGGTTACAGTTCACGACACGGGCGCGAAAGAATAGAGTTTTAGTAGACCGTGTTTTCCCCTCCGCTAAGCCCCTCCGCTGCCCGGAACTCTACAGCCAGGGCCATCGGCACGCAGGCGCCGTGGCGGTTTCCTCGTTGGGGAGGGTTAGCGGAGGGGAAACACGGTCTACTAAAACTCCCTAATACAAGCCTTCGCGATGCACCACAGCAAGGTCAGCTTCGGTTCCCCCTCCATCGAGTTATCTGCGAAGGAGATAAGCTTCATCAGTGCAGAACTTTTCCCTGGCATCCAGAACAGTGACGTGCCCTAAAAGTTTTGTCACCTTCTCATTTCCGTTTCCCCTTCGCCCCTGTTCCCTCCGCCTACCCTATGTACCGGGTGATATTTTTTTATGCAAAACAGATTTGTTAAAAAAAAAAACCATAAAAGCCACACTTATGCGGTTTGTGAGAGTGAGTTATGCGCACAGGGGGACATTATGCGGGTGTCTAATCTTTGCGATAAGTCGGCTAATAATTAAAATTCATTAGTTAACTTTTTATTCGTGAAATAGACATATGGTTTTAACTGGACACTTGCTGAGATTTATCGAAAACCACTAAATCTGACATTTTCAAAAACACTTTCAGCGCTCGAAAAGCGAAGTAGTGCACTAAAGTTACCACTCGTGGAGGAGGTACAAGGCTAGCGGTTGCGGTAAGACACCCGCGGAACTTTTCCTTCTCTTACTTAGTCCCAGCCTTCTACTTGCTCCACAATTGGTAACTTTAGCGCACTACTGCGCTTCTCAGGCGCTCAGTTTTTCTAAAAATTACTTATTTAGTGGTTTTGGGTGACGCTCAGCAAATTTATTATTGGAACCATGAGACTATTTTCACTAATTAAAATGTTAATTAACGAATTTTAGTTAATTACACCCAAGCCGGTGACCGTTGTTCGCCCCTCGAATGTCCGCCGAGCTCGAAAAACGTATAGTAAAGACGACGGCTTTCACGCAGTAGTAAAGACGCTTTAAAAAAAAAAAAAATCGAATAAAGAATATTACTCGGTATACAGAATTCGGGGTAATAGATGTTCGTTGCTATATGGAAGTTGTCGTTTGTCGTTGTTGTCCGTCCCTTTTTCCCTTCCTCATATTCAGTACCGTTAACAATACGCTCGTCTTTACGTACCTTTTTGTTATTTCTGTCAATGCCGGGTTCTGGCGAATTCGGAATTCCCGTTGCTTGTTAGAGGTGCGAATGTTCTACACTCCAAATCTCCCGCGCCGATTGTTCGAGAAGCCCCACGCGTGTAAATAAGTGACTCCGCGTGGAGAGCCAGATCCACAATTTTGCAATGTTCTCGATCCTGCCGTCATCGAGGACTGCGACGCCTGTTACCCGCCATTTATTCTTGTTCTGTTTTGGCACAAGTTCGCTGCATTAAACGTTTAGTTTCTTCAGGTATTAGCCTCCTCATAATTTTACATTCGTGACAATATGAGTCAGTATATGATCTGCATGCTGCAAAACCAGGGTGCTTGCAACTTCAACGGTGTTTAGTCTTTTCTAAAATATAACCCGAAAACAATTTTCCAATAGCCATTCTCATTAACTACAACCCTTAAAGGGAAACTAATGCGATTTCGACTTTTAGCAAACACACCTAAATCATCTTCATTTGGCCTCCGGGATCACGAATATCCAATTTATAGTTCAGGTTAATGCGCAATGTAGCCACAACATCATTGTGAAAATAGTACTGATGCTTCTCCTTTCCGGTGTGTTCGGTGAGAGGCAATATTCGTGATGTATTATAAAAATATATCAACATTGTGGCGTTGGGTGTGATGTCATACCTCTGGGTCTGACGTCACACCCAGTGATCTCTTTTTTGGGTCTTCTCGAGTCTATTATTACGTTCGACTCAAATAGTTTTGACATTCAATTTCATACGACAAAGATGCGCTAAAATTCACCTCGAACTTTTTTTTTTAAAAGCCTCCTCAACTTAATTTTGAATGCAAATACATATTTAAGTATTTTAGCAACAAAACATTACGCACAGCGAACTCTCCCTAGCAGTCATTGTCTGGTTTGTCACTGACAAAATCTCCCATTAGTTCAAAACGATCGTAATTGTCAACCTACTACTTACTAAGGGTTAATTCAACCGTTTTAACCCTTCCATCAAACCTCGTCCTTGATAGGTTTCCAAACTTTCCTGACTTGTCCGTTTGTAACAATGGCACCTCATCACGTTCAAATTCATCATTCCCCTTACGCACAACCGCAAAGCACCAAATCTCAAATGCATAGATACTGTACCACCACTCTGCTGACACACTTTACTGACTTGTCAAGGAATACAACTTGTTGCTCATTGGAGGAAATGTTGTGTGCTACTTCGTAAATTTAAGCCGCGGTATGAAATATCGACGACTTCATTCTAAGACAGATTTTAAAACACTTCTCCGAAACACGTACGGCTGACAAAGAAAACCGAACTTGACAAGGATTACGAATATTACTCTTGTACCCTCTGCGCAGTCAGTCACAACTCGGGCCTCGTTGTCCAGTGAAGGCTATAATTTCTCGCAGGGGACAACCACTGACTGCTTCGGCGAGACGTCGGCAAAATACCTCCCATGATTTCCGACCGCGTTTCAGTACTCCATGATGACTCTTAAGACGGTATGTCGTGGTAAGTCATCACGGCACTCAGGGAGGATGCGCCATTAGTTGTTTTCCAGTTATTAGCTTGAGCTAATAAGCAGCCCTTAGAGGGCTTCGATAAAAGCAAAGGTTGTCTGCTGCCTTACTTTCATACGGTTCTTATAACCTGAAGGCGATTGCAAGTTGGTTCGGTGTAACTGTACTTTATAAACCTGAGTTTTATTCTTTGATTAAGGGCTTTTTGTCAGGACACGTAACGTGTGGAAATAAGCATACATAACCGTCGGTGGCTTGTGACCTTCGCTTTGTTTATGAAATGTGGTTCTATCTACGTAGCTTAGACTGCGAGGTGTCTCAACAATATGTTATGCGAACACAAGCGTGCACTAAAAAAACAGATAATATTCTGAGCTGGGTAAGCATGTTTTTTAGTTGCTCTGATTTCTGCGTTGGTTGGAACGATACTAACGTTGTAGATAAAGATAAAATTTGCTAGAAAGGGTTCGTAAGTGAATATTTACGTCTAGCTAGCAAGGCTACGTGTTTTAATAATATCTATGTGTACTTGAACGAACCAGTTAAAACAAGTCTAAATTCTTAAGTATGTTATTATCGGTGGAAAAGGAGAGAGGTGAGGGGTGTTGACCAATGTTGGATATTTTTTCTATCTGGTGGGTCCCGTTTCGACCCATTCGCATTTCCAATTTCTCGTCTGTACCTTCACGTTTCAACCCGGTTCAAAACGACCTTCTCGTTTCATCTATTCTCATTTAGCTTCATTCCGAAACAACCTCCCCGCTTCCACCATAGTTCTTAATAATGTTGGGTCGTTTCAAGCGTCCATTGTCTGCCGTCTTTGGTGCCCTCTCCCATAACAACCTTGGAAATTCGATCGCAAGCAGTCGCTTTTGGCACTTTTCTGGTGATTGTTGTGCTGCTACGAACGAGCATGAGTTATCGCTGTCAGCAGCGCAAGTTGTCTTCGTCAGATATAGCAATTGTTTCTTAAATAGTAATTAGATGCAGGGTGATTTCAGATAAGATCGACCAAAGGGTGGCTGGTCGACATTTTTAAATCAACTGATGTTTTTATATGACATTGTCTAGTGTCTGGTATAAACGAATCCACACTTAGTTTTGACCAGAAAAAAAATTTGGAGACAAGAAAAATCGTAAGGCAGGGAGAGGTGGACAGTTGCAATAACGCGCACTGATGGAGGGGGCAAGTTTGAAAGTGAATAATTAAAACAATAAAATTAGGAGAATTTTAAAACTTTTTACAAACAAACTATGGGTACAACTTGCTTGTAATATAAAGTAATAATATTTATTAAAAATTTATTTAGTTTTCTCAAAATTGCCAAACATGCCTGCTCGAACGACAAATGGCAAACTTTGAAAATCTGTATCTCATGAAATAATTTAATCATTATTACATAACTTGCAGACATTATTTTACTAATATATGGCTATTATTGAAAAAATAAATAAGGTATCTGAGTGACACAATAGTTACAATATATTTAGGCAAACATGGGAAAAAAATCAAACAAAGAAAAATTCCAATGCGAATAAAAAAAAAACACCACCTTCGATTTTTTTTAAATTTGGGTACCCTGTTATACTCTATTTCGGCATTCATTTCTATTAAAAGCATCTTGCATCATTGCACTGTGAAAGAAGAAACAACTCCCCAAAGTAGGGTCCTTTTTCAAAGCCTACACTTAGCAGTGTCCTATACAAGAAGTGACTCTGAGTTCCAGTTTCATGAAACTTGCTCAAATCTTTTATATACATTTATTCAGATGAGGTCATTGATAAAAAGAGCGATCGGTCACACAGTAAAAGGGAGGAGAAACTATATACAGCATTTTACATGAGCGTACAAAGTGGTATCAAATTAGAGACTAATGATTTGAGAAAAGATGATGCAGTGTGAAGTTGTACCTTCCGGTATATTTTACATCTAAGTAAAATAAATAACTTTACTTCCACACACAGAAACAAAGATATAATAGTAAGATATTTAGGTTGGCTGTGTATTTACGATTACAAACAATTTCAGGTGACGGATGCATAGTGCCTAACTGGAGCAGCTTCGATGCTCTCGGTGTATGAATGAATCGTGGCAAGCCAATATATTTTATCCTGCTCGAGGATAACATTTTGGGATTTTTTTAATAGTGATCAGGTAAAAATTATTAGTAACCACCAACCAAAACAGTAGGTTAAATACCCCGTGAAGAAAAATGTGATAAATAAGATGTCCCTGCATTCAAAATGAGCAGTCCTTGGGAAATCAAATTCGGCACTTTACGCTAAGGTTTTCCTCGCTGTACCCATTTAATAAAGTTGCTTCCTAGCAGATCCGACTGTCCGTGCTACATATACGTCACAGGTCCCTTCTGTTGATGACTTGCTGAGCCGCCACGCGTGCCAAGACTAAATGCCAGGGAAGGCGCGCACCGTCAGCCACTCTTCTTTTTTTTGTTCACGATACCGAACAACCTCATTTTCGTCCAGATATACAAGATGCACGCCTTTCAGTTTCTTTGATAGAACGCTCACCATTGTCCTGGCCGTCTGAATTGCTCTAACTGAACGTTCTCTCAGGTTGTTCAGCGTGGCCTGGTGCTTCACGAGTCCGCCAACTCCGTCACATGCATTTTTCCCATGTCCAGATGCAGAAAATAACCACTGGGCTTGTGGGCAATCGTCCTTTGCAAATTGGTGAAGCTGGTAGCGATTCTTGAAATGACTGGCGGCGCCGTCACTTACGTACGTCACGTACGAGTATACCGCAACGTTGTCTTCAACCCACTCCTTCACTTTTTCTAGAGCCAAGCAAGCGTGAGCGGCGTCGTGACACAGGTCCTCACTGATGATGGCAAAGCTGCTTGTAGATTTTCTTGTCGTCACTATACATGTAAATATCGAAACTTGTTTTTTCTCCAGTGATATGCTTACACTTCGTCAGGAAGCACGATGGTCCAGTTTTCAGCAAAGTCAAAATGAAAGACAATGCTCCCGCGTTGCATGCACTGTTTTTCATCGTAGATCGCTTTACCTTGCGTTTTCCGGATATGGTTGTGAAGTACCCAACTTCCAACCGTCACTTGGATGACTTTTAGGAAAGTCTCAGGTTCCAAAGTTTTTTTCACAAGGTCGCCGGACTCCCATGTTGCAAGCACAATCTCTTCATCCTCCGGGATATCAAGTTCCTGGAGTGTAAGAAACTGGCCTTTTGGGCAGTGATCACAGTCTCCTTGAAGGCACAGTTCTGTTGCTGGGTCGCACAGAAATGCCGAGTTCATTTCACCAGTGTTGAATGTTGAGCCTGTAACGTTCTCTAGAGCGGCAATACAAAGATAATAATTGGCGCAGCGCACATAAACGCACACTTCCTGGTGTGGAATACATTGGACCCATCTAGGGCGCAACGAATAAAATTTCGTTAGCCCAACGCCGGAATCGGGATGCTTGTCTTTGTATATACGGAAGGCCTCTCGTATTGAGCGTGTCATGAAGCGCTTTGGCACGAACGTTTTCTCTCCGTTGAGCATGACAGAGATGACGTCCTTCTGGTTGGGACTTTGGAGCGAACATTGTAGCTCGTCTTTCGTGAAGTACTCTAGGGCAGCAGACAGGTTCTCAGGGCTCACCTTGCACCTCGTGTAAGGATCCGGCTCATACCACACGCCATGCTTTTCCTTGAGTTTTCGGGATTTACTGATGAGGTACATTGAGGCCTGTGGAATCATCTTTTGAACCTCATTCTTCGTCAGTGTTGACGGCAGGAGTGTAAGCAGTTGACAACGTTCCCGGAGAGAGGTGGCGGTTTCAAAGGCCTGCCGAAAGTTGTCCACCCACTCAGTGCATGTGGAGCATGTTGGTTCGAACGACCCCGATGGTGCGTCCCTGTCGTATGCAATACGTAGCCTTGAGCGTATATTCTTGACAGCAACCTGCTCCAGTTCTGTCTGCTTTCTCTTGACATAGGCAGGCCTGTCCCGACTTCTTACGACGCTTGGTTGTCTCAGCGGCGACACATCTGTAGGTAGTATGCTGCGATTTAGATCTTCAATTGCTTCTTCAGCTGGCACAAATATGTCAGGGCACTGCTCTGAGCTTCGCATCGAGATCTCCTTAGTGATGTGCATGAAGCAATGGTAGCACAGGTAGTCCGTCGCACTCACTTTGGTGGAACAGTCAGGCGGAAGAATTTGCTTCAACGAGTTTAGGTCCAACTCGCCAACACTTCGAAAATTCCGCTGCTTTGGTATAGTCTTTTTGTGTTTGCAAAAGTAATCTGCACAAAACACTCGTTCGGAGCTCCAGGACGTCTTCATAATGTATACATAAATAATAGAAATTAAACCCCAACTGATGGCATATAATTGCCAAGTGAAAGAACTACTGGGTGCACAAGTGACAAGTCCGAGGCTGAGGAGCTCACTCACTGCAAACGTACATTTGAAAAGAGAGGTCACAACTGAGGCTGTCGGCAAAGCTTGATCCACGTCAAAGGAAGAAAGAGGGAAAGTCTCCAGACAAAAAATTGTGGTCAGCGGCCTTCGAAAAAGACTTTCCGGAATCGCACTGTCGTCCCTCCACGCGCTGATATGAAAGCACCCGAGCTTCTACCACGTGGTTCATGACACAGCCTGAGCCATGTCGGCGACCGGTTCGCGAGGGGTTGGCGGTGGGGTTACGTTGATGGTCACTCGGATTAGCCCTTGCTGTACTGAGCTACCGCCTGCAGTGCCTTATCGCCGGCTGGTGTCAACAACGAGAACACACACACCCTGTCTACACCAAAACTACAAGCGTTCACCGCACACGCGTCGCCGCCGCTTTTAAGCTTTTGTGAAATTGCTTTCTTTTGCCGCGGAGAACCGCCTTATCTTAACTACGCGCCTGAAATCCTTCCAGGCGGGCGTACACAATATCAAGCGTTTCGAGAAATGCCCGTGGATTAGAACTATGGGAAAATTCGGAGCCCGCGATGTCGATATCGTCGCCGTTGTGTTAGTACGCCGTCGCGTACTGCAGTCCCCCGTTGGGGGAGGGGGGGGGGGGGCGGTCATACTACGATAACATGGCGATAGCGTTTACACTCTATGTATTTACGCGAGGCTCGAGTATTATGGGATAATGCTGCCGGTTGGTGTGCCCCTTTGTGCCTGATATTATCGCCCGTGGCGCCAGCGAGAGAGATGGCGACAGGCATGACTGCTCAGTAAACAGGCGTCGGCGGCCATGTTTTGCTGGTTGAAGCGAACCCCCTTGTCCTTGACAGCGAGCGGGGAAATGCGAAAAAAAGATTGTATCGGCCGTTTTGCCAGAACTAGCGACGAGTATCGTCTGCGGTTTCCGGCAACTATTTTGCCATAATCGTGAGCTTAGCGAGGAAATGATTTTTGCTAGCCACAGAACACTACCACGCAGAAAGGGAATGCTTGAACATGTTTTGTTCTGGATATATATCAGGGATATATATGAGAGAGAGAGAGAGAGAGAGAGATGAAGGTAGAGCGGAAGAGGGAATAGCATATAGTGTCGCAGGACAATAAAGTAAACAAAGTTCCTAGTGGCCGATGGCTGCATGATCTTTTCTTGGATCACTAGTCCGTAATATGATACCTCTTTGTACACAGCAGTTTCTCCTTATTTTAGGTGTGTGAACGATTTCTTTAGTTATCATTGGCCTCATCTGAATAAAAATATATAAAAGATGTGTGTTGGTTTCATGAAACTGGAACTCAGAGTCAGTTCTTGTATAAAACACTGCTAAGTGTAGGCTTTGAAAAAGGACCCTACTTTGGGGAGTTGTATCTTCTTTCTCAATAAGATGATGCAACATGTTTTTAATGGAAATGAATGCCGAAATAGAGTATAACAGGTTAACTAAATTTAAAAAAAATCGAGGGTGGTGTTTTTTTTTTTTATTCGCATCGGAATTTTTCTTTGTTTGATTTTTTTTCCATGTTTGACTAAATAGATCCTAACTATTGTATCACACAGATACCTTATTTATTTTTTCAATAATAGCCATATATTAGTAAAATAATGTCTGCAAGTTATGTAATAATGATTAAATTATTTCATGAGATACAGATTTCCAAAGTTTGCCATTTGTCGTTCGAGCAGGCATGTTTGTCAATTTTTAGAAAAATAAATAAATTTTAAATAAATATGATTACTTTATATTACAAGCAAGCTATACCCATAGTTTGCGCCTAAAACGTATTAGAGTTCTCCTAATGTTATCGCTTTAGTTATTCACTCTCAAACGGGCCCCCTCCATCAGTGCGCGTTAATGCAACTGTCCATCACCTCATGCATTACGATTTTTCCTGTCCCCTAGTATTTTTTCCAGTCAAAACTAAGTTTGGATTCGTTCATACCAGACACTAGACAATAACATATAGAAACATGAATTGATTTGAAAATGTCGACTAGCCATCCTTTGGTCGATCTTATCTGAAATCACCCTGCATTTTTATCACTTTTTAAGGAGTGAAAAAATCTAAATATTTACGTAACGAATTCAGAAATACTAAAAGTAATCATATTATCAAAACTAAAGTAATATGTAAAGTATGATGTGATAAAGGGTGATTTATTTCCGGCTTCCTCATTTGTAAGTTAATGACCCTGTCAGCATGTTAAGTCGGTCCATGGGGCCTCGCTCTGAGAAGGAGTCGTCACGTGAAATGTTTTTCTTCCACCTCGGACGCAATCTAAGCCCAATCTCCCAAGAGCACTACTAGACGTATTTCCGATCATTCTTCAAAAAAAGTATTGGCCACAAACACCGGAAGAGCACGAGTTGTTGCACGTTGTCACACAAGGAGCCTGCAAATCTAGGCAGAGGAGTCGCCAGTAGAGGAAAAAAATGGCTTCTAAATCGTTTTATTTACAAACAAAGGGGTGACACTGTCTGCTCGTAGGCTTATTCCCGAATAAACTTCGCAAAAAAATTAAGCGAGGCCTACCGGGAGCGGCACATGATTTGCTCGATCCCAGACTTTTCCGACTACAAAAAGCACCTTTACTTAAATTAACAAGGCCAACGATACGCACGAAACGTTCTGGGGCATTGACAACGCATTTGAGATTAGCTATTTATTTCGATCGTTTGTTGTCCACAGTGAACGGAGCTTACGGTTTGACCTTGCTTTACGAAAGAGCAAGAAGGCTGGGGATCTGTTTGTTCTGTTGTCTCAGGTTTCAAAATGTGTTCACCTCACTAGTGGTGTGCGCTTCGCCTTGCAGCCTATTTGACGTTCATGAGTAAGCGGATAATGCAGTGGAAGCTGCGTGCTTATTGCAACAGTCACAGGTCTATATTTCGCCAAGTAACCACGCTCTCACACATACACACGTGCAAAGAAAGGAACGTGTCAGGTGATCAAAGGAAGTTGGTTGATTGGTATTAGTAGGCTGGTACTTCCCACCGCATTGGCAGCTTTAGAATGAACAAAGTATAGTATCCTAGAGATGACGTGACGCCGTGATTCTGTCTTGCCTGTAGTTCGTGAGCCGTGGCCTTCCAGCAATATCTTTACACATAAGGTTTTCCTTCGGTTTTCCAGCCCGTTTTTGTGCGTCTGTCGGGTTTTTCGTATGAGGCTTTGAGCTCAGATGGCCGTCATTTATTTTCTTTTATGTTGTAGATTCAAATAATGTTCTACTGAACTCGTTTTATTTTTCTGAGAGATTACACAAGAATAACGACATTAAAACTACGAGGAATGTTCCTGCGTCCTAACCGGGCGCTGCTCGCAAGGCGTCTGCCCTCCTCTCCTCTCTCCTCTCTTGCCGTGGGGGCGACTTGAGTTGTTTAGTCTACCACCACGGAGGTCTGGCCGACTGGCCCGCAACCGGGCCCCCGAGCTGGTGTCGGGTATCCCCGGTGCGTGCCAGCCTCCTCCGCGGCTCGAGGGAGCGTGTTGCGGGGAAGACGATGCTGTCGCTGCAAGCCTCTACAATGTCTTACGGCATCTCACCATGCAAAATGTTGTTTCTATTTTTTTAACGCTCGCAAAATGAACTTTCTCGTTTGGGGCAAGAGTAATGTCAAAAGTAATAAGTAATTTTTCCAAATTACAGCGTTAAAGCAATTCATTACATCACAAAAATACCGGCTTAGAAAAGTGATTATTCCATTATTTCAATACCACTGAAAGTAATTTCATTATATTACTTTCATTCCGCAATCTCCGGTGTTTGTCAATGGCTATTTCGATGACACCTGTTTGAATGGCCATCTTTCCGTTCAACAGTCGGACCACCGCGAAAACCAGGGACCCACAACCGCATAGAGTCATGGCACCGTAAGATAAACGTGGTGTCAAGGAGGGCTGACATAAACATCTCAAGCTTCATCAATCTGATTAAACAGTACAAGGCCTTGTCCAGGATATGTTTGCAGCAGCTCGCAAATAGTGGTGACGTGCGGGCCATGGGCCACAACTGCGTCAGCAAGGGCCGAAAACTATCAGAATTCGAGTGTTGCCTTTCTGATGACACGATATTTCTTTACAACTTCCTCAACAAGGCAAAGGATTTGCTGGTCTGATTTGTTCCCGTATGAGCGAGGGTTCAATGTTTTAAATTGTAGAAAAAAAATATTAAGTTGCATTACATACATTTCAACCTCTCTGATTTATCGCTCTCCAAAATATCTTGTTTACAATTCAGGAGTTTTGGAATAACGTACTCAAGCGCTTTGGATACTCTACTTTCATTTTACCCAAAGTGCTCGCGTACTTTTTCTAAGACTCCCTTATTGTACAAAACGCGACAGTGTGAGCGCCAACAAGCGATTTTTTATTTTTGCTGTTTATCTCATAGAATCAAAGGGCTGCCATTGAAATTAATAATGTTAACGAACAAAACGTTGGGGTGCAAACGAGCTGGTGTCTTTGGAAGTGCTCGTCTGAGCCACTAACCTAAGCGGTAAATTTTGGTGCGTACTAAAGCCATCTTAAAGCAAAAAAAAAAAAAAAAAAGCTATTTTTTTTGTTTTTTTTTATGGTAACAGAATCAAGGAATGTAACTAGTCCGTTTCACCTTTACGCATTTTGGGGACCACCATAGAAAAAAATTCGGTGGTTGAAGTATTACGTTGAAGGTTGTCTAACACGGCTGTGTATTATAAGAATACCTTGACATGGAAAAGATATTTGAGGACATATTCTTAAGCAAAAAATGTGCGTAGACCAGGGTTAGAACAATGGAGACTTTTCACGAAGAGGATGAGATGGTGCAAAGCCTTACACAAATAGGTTGAAACGCAAAGCGTGTTAAGGTGTTTGGCGAACGGGTTCAAACGGGACGGTTCTAAATAGAAATGGTGTTTTGAAAACTGGTCGAAACGGCATTGGTTGAAACGGGAAGGTCGTCTGAGAATAGGTCAAACGGGACGGATTCATATGGCAATCGATTGTTTCGGGCTACACCCTTCCTATCGCGTCCTGTAAGTGTAGGCGGGTTTATTCCGAATGTTTGAGGAACGCGTGAGGGTGATTTGTGCTTTCTTGTTTTTGAATTGCTGTCCTTGGGTGACTTTGTTCCTTAGTGTTGTGGTTAGACGAGTTCAATCTTGTTTTTGTGCGTACTTATTTTAAACATGGGTTTTTTGAAGAATGATTCGGCCTAATAAACCTCCAGCTGCGTTATGACCTTGTGTTTTCCGTCCCGTTCCTTCCCTACACGTGAGTTACATATATTTAATATTGCGAAAACCTTAACTGTTCCATTGAGCGAAACGACGTCCTCAGCTTTGAAGCCGCGCCAAAAGCCCCCTTCCCCTGTCCCAGTGTCCTTCGTAGCAGAAATCGGATGAATAGGCCCCCATTTACTGGTGCACGTCATCAAGGAACGAGGCTCCCATTGGCTTCCGTGCGGCGTAGTTCCAAAAAACGCCACCAGAAAAGCCCTCCCCATGGCGCCGCAGCGCACGCAGCGTCGCGGCGGCCGTTAAGAGGGAGCGGTGGCGGCAAAGCCCGCCCGGGCACACTCTGGAGAGGATGTACGGCCAACCTCAGCGTGGCGCAGCCACCTCACGAGAGCGCGTACTCGGCCGTCGGCCGGCAAAACTTGGCCGTCCACGCCACTACGCCGCAGACGAACTAAGTGAGCGGAAGAACGACATTCATGCTCTCGCATTCACAACTTATAAGAAGTGCTTAGGTGTTGCAAATTGGAAATTTGGGCCAGTTGGTTCATGCTCAGAATGTAAAGCGCCAAAAATGACAGGACAAAAAGGAGAGTAAACAAGACGAGGCGCCCGGGGGCCGGTAAGAGGGACATGGGGTGTGTGTATGTTTATAAAGCCTAGCACTTATTGGTTTAGGCTACCTACAGGCGCGAATGACAATTGATGAGGCGATGGTAACTGAATGAAATAAACGTTTAATGGGGCGCTCTTGTGCCCAAAACAAAAAGGAAAGAGAAGATAACAGTAGAGCGTCGCGGACGTCGATGACGGCGTAACAGCAGGATCGTACGCTGGGGCGAGACTGACTCCGCCTCGGCACGCGGAGCCCCTTATGTACGCGCGTGGGACTCTGAAACAATCGGCGTCGAAGGTTCGGCGCGGAGAACATTGTACCTCGAACAAGCAACGAGATTTTCAAATTTACCAGAACACGAAATCGCAAGACTAAATAAAAGAACCGTCGCTCCCAGAAATCAAACCCGAACTTTTCGTGTGGGAGGGAAACACGATAACCGTGAGTACACGGCGGCGCTGCCTACCTGGGCACCGGCGTGCGCGGAAATAAGCCAATTCGGTGGTGCACAAAAACAAACCACAGCGAAAAGCTACAAAAACTCAGTCGAACAAAAATGAAATGCTGCTCTTCAACGACAGGAGGTCATCAATGAAAATCTTGACAGGTGATGAGTCAAGATTAAAGAATTTAAAAATGCGAACTTCCACCTCATTCAATAACCGCAGAAAATCGCAAGCATTTTTAAGGGAGGTGGAAAGATATTTCACACAGGCAGACCGCTCACTGCATCCCTCGTCTTTATTGCAACATATATAGAAACAAATTCAGCACTTAAGTATCTCCAAGTGTTAACGGAAACATGCATTACTCTCGACTTCCTCGCTATTTCAGCACACAATCTAAAATAAATATTGGCACTATCTGGTAGTCCTTGTTGTCACGTGTATATTCTTCAACATAAATTATTTAAAATAAAATGTTGGATGAGTATTTTCTAACTGTATTGGTAAGTTACGGCGTAAGAAAACGAATACTATTTACTCCTGTAAAAGTTATTTTTACCAATTCATAAATATAAATCAGGACGCGAGGAACGCCGCAAACATATTAAAATTTAAAAGAACACATAAAGGATACGTATACAATTCATGCTTCCTAGCATTTATTTGCTTGAATCGCTTGCTAAGTGTAAGCTGTAACACAAATAGGAAAGTAGCAAGTGAAAAAAAAAACCCAATTGGGGTGTATGTTTATAAAGCCTAGCACTTAGTCTGCCTTAACGGGCGACTGGTCTCCCAGCTGTAGATGAGACATTTAACGAGTGTAGTACAACCTCCAGGCTGGGGTCTTTAACGTGCATCACGCAGTAGAGATACACGACCGCACACCGGCACGATGCTCATCCAGATCGAAGCGGGCAGCAGTGGGGATTGAACCAAGGATCCCGGGCTTCTGCGGCGCGAGTTTTCGCCCCACGTGCTCCAAACTCTTTTTTTTTTCTTTATTGCCTGCTTAGACATTGAAACGCTATAACACAAAAACAAAACACACATATATGAAAATGTTAAAAGCGCGTGAACCTCTGAGAGGCCCCGCGGTTACATCTAAAAACGCTTTACATTGACCAATTCATCAAGCAAGGATACCCAGTCGGGGGGCTCTTGCAAAGCGCGATACACTTCGCGTATATACGCGGCACTTTCAATTAAATGGTCTTCAGCGGGGCGTATCTTGACATCGGCGTTGTTCACTTCTGTCCTCGTCCTCCAGAGGCTGTGGAGGCCGAGGAGCATGAACAAATCGTACGGAACCCCGCCTTCGTTCTCAAGCGGTAAAAAACGTATGCCGTATGGATCGAGGGGGAGGTCCTTCTTCAACGTTCGCTGAAGTATGTCCCATAGAAAGACCGCGTCCCAACACTCCAGAAAAACATGTTCGATCGTTTCTTGTTTCTTACACAACAGACAGTTAACCGACCATGGGACAAAAAGACCTCTCTCCTCGAGCCACGGCTTAACAGGAAGCACACCACAATGTAATTGAAAGAAAAAGGACTTGATAGACGGCTTAACCGGCATTTTCTTCACTCTCTTCAAAACATCCTGCCCTGGTCTGTCATGATACAGGGACCTATAGAGGGGTACAGGCAAAAGAACATCTACCAAGTCTTTATACAACCTTTTACGACTAACTGAACATAGGTACTCCATTGAAAAACGAACCTTTAGCATCCGAAAAGATAAAACTATTTCTCGCATAAACCCACGAACACTGACACAATTTTGGTTGCTAGACGATATAATAAATTCGGGCAGATAATCCTGCAACAGGTTTTGCAGGACTGTACGCAAAAATGCATTATTCTGATCTCGCAAGAACATAAACCGCGATACAATCTGGCGAATGAAAAGGTGGGACAATCCCAAACCTCCACTACTCACGGAGCGAAACAAATTAGTGCGGGAAGAGCGTTCCCAGCTCGACCTCCAGATAAAAACCGCGAAGACCCTGTGCAGCTTCTGTACATTTAGGCGCGCCATAGATAATACTTGTAAAATGTACCATATTTTAGCGATTAAAAATAAATTACAGACTGTTGCTCGCGCAAACATTGAAAAATCCCTCCCCTTCCAACCTTCCGCTTTTGCCCTTGCCAAGTCCGTTTCAACGTCCCACAGTTGCGTAGTATCTCGGTAGTGTTCGAGCGGCACACCGAGATACTTCGCCGGCAAGGTTGTCCACTGGACGTTCAGAAAAACACCAGGCGCGGCGGACCAGTTTCCGTGCGAAAACCCTGTACATTTACCCCAATTTATTACACTACCCGTTTGACTACAAAAGGAAGCCGCGACTTTGACCACTTCAAGCAAACTCTCCTGGTCAGTACAGAAGACAGCGACGTCGTCCGCATAGGAGAGGACTTTAACCTCGGTTGAATTTAAGCTAAAGCCGCGGATGCATTCATTATGAATAAGCCCTAAACAAAAGGGTTCTAAATAAATCGCGAACAATAACGGGGATAGGGGGCAACCTTGCCTCACTGAAGAGTAAACATTGATACTTTCGCTGACATTCTTATTGACGATAATAGATGTTGAACAATTCGCATATGCCATCGTTAACCCACCCAAAATAACGGAACCCACGTTTGCGTGTTCAAGAATACGAAAAAGTACATCGTGACCCACCCGATCGAACGCCTTTTCGAAGTCTATTTGCAACATTGCAACACGTCTCTCGAAGGCGTCGCAACACTCTAAAATGCTGCGAGCAACATGGATGTTTGTGCAAATGGACCTACCCTTTATGCCGCAGGTCTGATGTGGCCCAACAAGACAGGTTATAACACTTTGCAACCGAGTAGCTAGGACTTTCATATAAATTTTATAATCAACATTTGTGAGGCTTATTGGTCTATATGATGAAACAGATTGAAGTTTAACTGGGTCGTCTGACTTGGGGATTAATATGGTGTGCGACTTTAGGAAGGATGGCGGTAGCACAGATATTTTATACGCCTCGGTTAATACCTCGTACAGAACTGCAGCGGAATCTTTCTTAAATGATTTATAAAATTCGGCGCAGAGTCCGTCAGGCCCGGGCGTTTTACCCGTGGTTAACTCTTCGATTGCTGCCTCCAGCTCACTGACTGTGATAGGCACTTCTAATCTTTCTCGTACGTGCCTGTCGAGCGAAGGCATAAGCGGTAAAAAATCTTTTTCGAAACCATTATTTTTATGCGCGCACTGACCAAGCAGCCCGCGGTAATACTCTACAAAGGCTTTCTCGATATCTGCCTGTTCGCACGTTATCGCATTACAGTAAAGAATTTCTTTTATCTCGTTACGCCTAGCGTGCCTCTTTTCGTCGCTTATGGCACGCTTCGTGGGCCGCTCGCCCAGCCACAGCTTCTCCGATCGCGAACGGACGATGGCCCCTCGATATCTTTCGCAGTCAAGTGATTCAAGCTGATTTTTCAAGTGTCTGATTTCATTTAAAAACTCCCCCGGCTTCGCGCTTTCTTCTTTTACAAGAACATTCAGCTGGTCTCTCAGTTCCTTCTCTTTCTGCCGCTTATGGTGGTTTAAAATGCTGCTTCGCTCTATGGCAAAAAGCTTCACGTCCTCCTTAAAAAGTTCCCAACGTACCCCCCACATTGTTTGCTCGTCCTCGCGTATCTTTCTAAACAATGTTTCTACGTGAGCTCTGAAAACTTGGTCTTTGATAAGGCTACTATTCATTTTCCAAAGCGACCAATTCCACTTAAGTTTTTTCAACTTCCTTCCGATCGTGAACATGACAAGAGCATGATCGCTAAACGAAACAGGTACAACAGAATATTGATTACACATTGAAACGATATCGAGAGAAACATATGCCCTATCGAGACGGGCGTGGCTGGAACCCTGAAAATGGGTGAAATGGACGTTACTTTTGGACGAAACACAAGCGACGTCTTCTAATGAATAATTCGAAATAACATCGTTCAAATAAAAGGCGCTTTGATCGCGAACCCGGGTCATATTTGCGCGGTCTTCAGGCGCACACACGCAGTTAAAATCACCAAGAAAAATAATAAACTTGTCGCATTTGAGGTATTCACTAATACCTTGAAAAAAAAAACCTTGCGCTCGCCCTCGCGGGTCGGCGCGTAAATACAAATGACTCGCCAATCGGCGTTAAAAAAGGAGAAATCGCACAGTACGAATTGTCCATACGCGCAGGACAGAACAAAACTTTCCAATACCCCCAGCGACTTTCGCAAAAACAAAGCGCACCCCCCCCCGATGTCCCTACAGCGTGCGCTACGCATACATTGAAACGAGTTCGGAAAGGCTGCACCATACGGTCCGTCTGCTCCTGGCTCTCGATCTTGGTTTCCTGAACGGCGACGATATCGAGCTCGTGTTCGTCGAACAGACGGCTCAGCTGGTATTGCCGGCGCCTGGCCGACAGCCCGCGGACGTTAAGGGTCCCGACACGAAAAGGCGCATTCAACATTGTCGCCATTCAGGAAAAGAGAGACCGTATGGTGCTTACCTCGGATGAACAGCCCGGCTCTTCTGCCGCGCCGCGAGACTGGCACCCGTCCCTCGCGATCACTGGATCCGAGCCCCTCACGAACTCTGGCGTGCGCCTCACGGCGGAGGCTTGCCGGCCGTCCTGTCGTCCACCGGAGCGTTCGGTTTGACGGGTGCACGTCGCCTCCACAAGGGCACCGTCTTGGGGGGCGGCTCCACCCGTTTCAGCTCATCGTTGTCCGCGTTGCCGTCGTCTCGGGTCCTCTTCGCTGCCACGCTGCCAGCCGGAGCGTCGGCCATGGCCACGTCGTCAGCAGTCTTCTTGATGACGGATTTGTCGTCGTCGACTTCCGCCCCGGTTGGTGCGGGTGCTGCCGCCTCCGACTCTTCCTGGCGCGCCCCTTGCTCCATCGCGGCAGCAGGTGCCTCCGAGTCCATGACGCCTGAGCTGGCTCCTCCTTCTGATGTCGATGGGGTGTTCGCCCCCGGGTCCGTGTTGACCGTGGAGCCGGTGGCTGCATCCTCGGTCTCTCCCTCGTCCATCAGGAGCTCGGATCGTTCCAAGCTCCCCACTGGAGCAGCGGCGGCCGCGTAGGTGCGGACGCACTGAGTCGCCTCGTGACCGAAGCGGCGGCAGAGGTTGCACCTCGGGGTCGCGGCACTCCTTCCGGATGTGCCCGGTCTGCTGACACCGGAGGCACAGCGGGGCCCTGCCAGGGACGACGACGAGCGCGAGCTCGCCACCCACCCGCAGCTGGTGCGGGATGTCTTCGCAGGTTACTCCCGCCTTCAGCCGTAGTACCGCCGTCCGCGTCATGGTACCAACGCTCTGGCAGCCGTCCACGCGCCACCGCTCCCTTGTGACCTCGAGAACCCGGCCGTAGGGCGTCAGGGCCTCCCTCACGTCGTCGTCGGCCACGTTGAAGAGGAGCCAGTGGAGTTTTACCCTTACGTCTTGGTGGGAGGGGTCGACGACAACGCATCGGCGACCCTTGACGATGAGCTCGGTTGTCTCCAGCATCTTCTTTTTTCCTTCCGCCGACTTGAAGGTTACCGCCCACACGTGATTCATTTGGTACGCCCCCATGGCCGAAACCTCGGGGAGCGTACCGCGACGATGCAGCGCGTCCCGGAAATCTTCAACGCGATACGGTCGACCTTTCATGTCGGCGTGTAAGAAAACTGTATTTAAAACAACATACCCGGTGGGCAGGGGAGGCAGCATGAACTGATAATCTTGGGCCTCTTCGAACCTGATACCGCGGCCGGCGTGGGCCGCTGGAACCGCTCCGTCGGAGCACATGATAACACGTCCGCACTGTGCGGCAGCCGGAAGTGGAATCCCATATGCTCCAAACTCGTGTATGCTAGCCCACTCGGTCGTCCATCGCCTTAGGGAGTAAGTAGAGCAGTGGAAAAGTGCTTGTTGTCTTTTTCACGTAGGTGAGCCTATTTCCAATACAGTCTATACATCTTCGTTCATGGAACCCATAAAAACTACCGCCCGAATTCCTCATTCATATTTGACGCTAAGGATATTAAGTAAGATACGAACCCGTGCACGGCATAAAACCTTTATTATAGGGAGAATATAGTGAATTTTATTTATGTTCCACCAACCAGTACATAAACAAGTTTTTTTTTATAACTCAAGCCTACCGAAAACATATCAACCACTGCACTTCGCTTCATGTGAAGTCTTCTCCAATTCGAAAGAGTGAACGGGAGCCTCAATTTTATCCCGAGCAGCTCTCATCGTAGATCTCGTACTTTGGTGTTGTGCCGCACAGGAGATCAAAGATGAATTCGCAGCATTCTGGTGGATTGCTTACACGGCTTTCCGGGACGATGAGCACACATGCGCTTTCTGCATGAAAAATAAAGCAGTATGACGTCCAGGTAACATTCGTTAGTTTAGTTGCATTATTTTCTGAATGATCAGCCAGAACTGTATAGGTTCATTCTAGCCCTACTATTCCTCGGATAAATAGAACACGAGCCGTATAAAGTAAAAATGAAAGAAATTTTCAACTTTCCGTAGCACCAATTTAGAGCGCAGCTCTTGAGGAGGAAGAGGGGAGGGTACTGAAAGAAGGGTATGCTCCTCCTCCTCATCTGTATCCTCTCCTCCTGCCCTCCTCCTTCTTTCACGCGCCAAACGCGCGTCGTCACCGCGGTGCATTATGGGAAAAGTCCATAATGCACCATGGCGACGTTTCGGCATGATGACGTTTCGGCGCAGTGCCGAAACGTCCGTGCGGTGCATTATGAGAAACGTCCCATAATGCACCGCGGCGGCGTTTCGGCACGGTGACGTTTTGGCACCATGGCGAAACGTCACCGCGTTGCATCATGGGACGTTTCCCATAATGCACCACGCGGTTACGCCGACGGCGACGGAGACGCCACTCAAGCAGTAAATGGGCGCCTAAGAGCTGCACTCTAAAACCAACCAGAGCCCTCTGCAATTGGATAATAAGGTGGTTTAGAGCGCAGCTCTAAGGCGCCCGTTTCCGGCTTGAGCGGCGTCGGCGTCGGTGTCGCCGTCGGCGTCGGCGTAATGGCGCGGTGCATGATGGGTGAATTTCCCCGCTAAATTTAGCAGAAAATTTTCATCGCTGAATTTATCTAAAACATTTCCCCGCTAAATTTAGCTGGAAAATGTCCCTGCTAAATCTAGCAGAAAGTTTTCCCGCTAAATGTAGCGGAAAAGTTTCCCCGCTAAATTTAGCGGAAAAGCACCCCCGCTAAATTTAGCGGAAAATTTTCCCCTAAATGGGGGCGAGCAGGAGAGGAGAAGGGGTGTAGCCCCCTCTCCGTACCTTCCTCTCCTCCTCCTCAAAAGCTGTGCTCTAATTCGGCGTTACAGGGAGTTGTAAAAGGCTTTCATTTTTGATAAGCTTTTTTATATATACCGAATTTTATGTGTTCTTTTTTCTATTCGCAGAAGTGTGTATTTTGATAATAACATTATTACCGCTTATAGATGGAATTCTAAGAATATCGCACTCCAGGGGGTCCACAAATGATGTGATCATCTCTGCGGAATCAGTTTCTGAAAACAAACGAGCGGTATGATATTAAACCAACTGCCTGTAAGAAATATGAACAAATTAAACAGCCAAAGAGCAAACGAAAATGCCGTCGATTAAGATTAAGCCTATAAACGAAAAGCATTTGGTTGGGTCAGCAACAAAAATAATGATATATGAGACTAAATTGAAGTTAATTTTGGTTCCACTCGACGTTCGAATTTTTAGGCAATGAAACTTATATGGTTTGTGTTGTACACCTCTTATATTTCATTCATAATTTCAGGGTTAAAGTTTCAAAACTTATGTTTTACACTTGCCACGATGAAGGGAACATCGGGAAATTTTAATCAAGAGAAATATTTAAAAATTATTTTTGTTTGCATTGCGACGTTCTTTTTCATAATAATCTTACTTTGTTGTAACAAGTTGTGTCATATGTCAGGTATACCTGATATTAATATTCTTTAAATATTACTTTAAATTCAAATGAAAAATATTCGAAAGCCTTTCCCGATATTGGTCATCAACACTTTTTTCCCCATCTACACTCTAAAAAAAGCCCGTGCGTCCACTTTCCCGCAAAACGCTCGGCGAGCCAATCACCGTAACTTACGGAGGCAGCTCAGCGAATGACGATGCCGAAACATATGTTTAGACCAAAAAACGCAGTCTGAGTTGTGACATTAAGCAATGCAAAACGTCACGCTTAATGTCACAACTCAGACTGGGTTTTTTGGTATAAACATAGGTTTCGGCATCGTCATTCGCTGAGCTGCCTCCGTGAGTTGCGGCGATTGGTTCTCCTAGTATTGTGCGGAAAAGTGGACGTACGGGCTTTCTTTAGAGTGTAGGATTTGTTGGGTCCTTCTCAATATTGACGGCCATAGGGGTGTCAAGCCTGTTTTTGTTTTCAATGAACGTGTCCACATGTTTTGGATTTTACTTATGCAAAAAATTCCCTGTTTTCGTAAAAACAAATGGCGTCTTGGAGGAGGTTAAACAGCTATTGTCCTAATACCACTTGAAGGCAAACGTGTGGGCCAGAGGAATAAAAGTACAACTTTCTACAACGTAAATGTTTTTTTTTAAATATATATATATATAACAGGTCTATGTGGTCTAGTTAAATTTAGAAAATTTAATTTTATTTTGTATGTAAAATATATTGACAAACTTGTCCTCTTTAGCAACCCTTTCATGTTTAGACATTTTTTTGGCGATGTTTAACACAAATTAATTTTATGTTTCGAAACAAACCTTTTGTACGCAGTAAATATTGCTTTGTTTTCTTTTCAGAAAAGCTAGCGCTGAACCATTTTAGTATTTTCGGCGTTGCGACTGGAAATTGCTTATATATTAGAAAATCGTGCAATATATTCACAGGAATAAAATATAATCATCAACAATTTCTCTATACGTTCACGTAAGTGACAACCGTTATTTCAAAATTCACAGAAACATGTCGCATTATACTGTTCAAAATTAAAACAAAAAATAGTTTTTTTTTTCTTTTACGCTGCAGCCAAGTGCAGTTGGATGGTTTCTGTTTCAATGACTAGTGGCACTCGAGCACCGCAGCCGAATTCGCCGTACTTGGTCACATCATCTGCCAGACGCCATGGAATCTTATACCAATATGAACAAACCTGTGTCTGTGTGGTTTTTATAAGTGATGTGGCTGGATATCGGCTATGAGAGCTTTGCTTCGCGGCGGATTCGGTCTGTGAGGTGCTTTGCTTGGTTGATTGCGCTGCACTGCGATATTTTCCCAGGATAGTACATTAATGTGGGTAGTCTGGTAACAAAAATATTTGATTAATTTATCCGGACATCAATGTATGCCGTTTTCTATTGCGCTGGACTGTAGCGGACGTTACGAGCTATGTCACCCAATCATACGCATATCAAGAAAAAACCCGTTACTGCGCCCTTCTCAAATATCCCATGACACTCACACGACATTAGATTCACTTGCATGGTACGTATGCGTACCATACCATAGCGCCGCCTGTGGTCCGTCGTAAGGTGAAAAGGAGCATGTGCGCGGGAGGCGTTACGGAATCTTTTGTCTTAAACGATGGCGGGCGTTGCAAGGGCGGCGCAACAGCAGCTATTAGTTTCAAAAGTAGGTAGCTTCATTGGACCAACGCTGCGCCTTCGCGCAAGGTATGGCTCGAGTATTTGTAGTGCCACTGCAAATCGGGCAATGTTTGCACCACGCAACGGAAGGCTCTATGCAGGCTCACAAAAGGAGCTCCACGCAGTAGCTGTATCTCCTTCCATAATAATACGCGTATATGCAGCATGGCGATAAAGGATCATCTAAAGTAAGATCAGTTAGAAAAAATGTAAACAAAAAGGTTTTTAAGCTCTTTTTTCGAATTTTGTTTGTCGGTATTGATCACATATGTTTGCTTGCTAATATCAAAACGTTCGCCGACATTGACTCAAGGCGCCATGTTTTAGAGCTCTTATAAAGTATATGTAGTGAAGAACTATTTTAATTTAGAAACACTGGCCTGTACCCGAACATTGTTTCTCAAAATTAATTGACTAATAATTGCAAGTTTTAAAAGAAGGTACCCAAATTTTGCTTGTGCAAAGAAATAGCGTCGTCGGCATGCGCCTATCCAAAACGGGGTTCGGGCTAAGCGCATGCGCACTTTTATCGACGCTATTTTTTGTCTACGCAAAGATTTTTGCTACTCTACTCCATAATGTCCGAAAGTTATTACTCTGGTTATCCACTATCAGACATAACCAAGCCGGCGGTGCACTTGAATGCGAAAGAAAACTTAGCACTACATGATTTACGACCTTCTGTTTCCAGCGATTTTCTTTATTTTATTTTCAAAGTTTTTTTTTTTTACTTCCATTCTACTATGAGCTTGAAGATGACGCGTAAAACTGACAAGTGCATTAAAATGTCGACCATTTCTTCACTGTTCAAACTAATCTAAATCACCCAATACGTTGGGGGATTTCAGCCTTGAGTTGCGTGGTGTAAATACCACCGGGGGTGAGCGGCGGCGTTACAAATTCCAGAGGCATCACTCGCGCGATAGCGCAACGCGGGTTTAATGGTGCTACCTAGCTTTCTACTCCTTCGTCACTTTTCCCTCCTTGTCTTCCTTAGACACAACCTGCTATTGCTCCCCACTTGCCACCCCCGCCATCGGTTGGGGCATACGATTAAAGTTGGACCACAGACGACGCTACGAGACATACAACTCAATCCAATGCCGTGTGACCTTTCAGAAGAGCGCAGTGATGCGTTGCCACATGATAGGCCTAATTGACTGATATCGCTCGTAATGTCCGCTACAGTCCATCGTAATAGGAAAGGAAGTACAGTGATGTCTCGACAGATGAATCAATTTGCTCTGCCAGTAGACTACACACATTAAACTACTAACCTAGGAAAGTAGCGCAGCGGAACGAAATCAACCAGGCACAGAACCCGATGCACCGAATTCGTTGCAAAATTCAGGTTGCTTATGCAATATTAGACAAATCACTAAATAAAAAAACAAACAAAAAAAAGTTTTTTTTTGTGCTTACCGTGTCTGGGAGATAATGATACCAAGCACGGCAACACTGAAAATAGGGCTCGAATACCAGTAGTCGTTGAGAAAAAAACCATCCTGCTAATTTAAAAAAAAAATTGGGTTATGGGGATATTTATACAGCGTGTAGTTGGTCAGCCATTAAAGTTGCGACGAGTCACACGCTGTAGATGAGCAATTTAGCCAGTGCAGTACGACCGCTAGCCTGGGGTCTTTAACGTACTCACGCAGTAGTGATACACGACCGCACGCCGGTACGATGCTCATTCAGATCGAAACGGGGAGGGGTGGGGCTCGAACCCAGGATCCCTGGGTTTTTGCAGCGCGAGCTTTCGCTCCACGCGCGCCGAGCTGGGTGTGCGCTTTAGCGTCATTACGTGTGTAATGACGCTAAAGTGCATTACACGTCATTACGTGTGAAAAATGCTAGGATATTGTTTTTTATTAGGTGCCAATCTTGATGTATCTTGATTTATCTACGACAATGCTACTGGATGATAAATTAAATTATGAATACACTTGAGGTGGAGGCACCCTCGCAGTAGTTTTAAAGGTTTCCATCTGAGCTAGACATTTAATTAAAAAATACAATCTTGAAATTTATAGTTATTTAGCACATATCTCGCAGTCTGATTTTGAATTTTTTCAATTTGGTTTACACATATTTGCGTGTGCGGGCCTCAAATAATGCAGGCCCCTTCTTTGCAAATAAGGTATATTCTGCTGTATGGATATGTTTTGCTACGTCAAATAAAATATTTCATTGAAAACAAGAAATAGGAATGACACCCGTTTGACCCTGCTGATCTGAACAAACCCTTTAATAAAAGTAAATCGCTGAAAGGTTTATTTGTGTTTATTAGCGGTAAACAATGCTACGAAAGCAATACATGTATACAATATGGTATGTACACTGATGGGAGGCCGGGTGCACGTAAAACACTTGTGGATCTACATATGTATATAAATATATATCTTTGTACTCACGACCGAAGGGTTGTACGTTTACAATGTTCTTCGTGGAATATCCGGGGGATGAAGACAGCGTCGAGTTAAGATTACTGTGGAAGTACACCAGAATGAACATGCATCATGAGAAGTAAATGTACTTGTTGTTGGGCTAGTTGGTAATTAACGTGGCATATTCAATGCATCACGGGGTTGTGTATGAAACCCTCCCAACGTATGGAAAATCTAACGTTGCGAAAACGGGAATGTGCACCAATGGCCGTTTGAAGGAGCATGCAAACAATTTAAAGACAAATTTTGGGGCACATTTGCCCACACAGTGCAGGGCATGTAAATGTAGCCATGCTTCGGTTACTCCAAGATTTTAGGTAGAAGTAAGAATAAAAGAGCACGCGAACTGCACGAGGCGTACTTGGAGAAATAGCGCAACCAGCCTCTGCTGCGCTGGGGCAATGCAGTAGAGGCTAGTTGCGCTATTTCTCCACGGGGCGCAGTGCCGCCGGGGCCGAGAAGCGCACCGATTGCAAACCGAAACTTAAAAGCCCGTCGAATTTGTGCGGTTTTTCAGAAAGCCGTAAAATGCTGACCATGCCTTCTATCGTTCTCCAATTTGTTGATTTAGTGGTTTTCGATGATGCTGAGCAATTTTCAAATTGAAACCATACCCTTAAACACAATATTAAAAGAGTTAATTATGCAAAAATAATTAACAATCTAATTATCACGGACTTTAATAATTTTTTTTCTAAGTGGGCCCCTGGCACAAGATGAAAACAACACAAGCCTTTTTTTTTTTTTGCGACGCGTAGTTTTTGCAATATCTAATTTGTTCACTTTTCTTGAAACGCCCTGTATATGCCTTTACCCTCTTGTGTGAGAAAGGTATAATTAAATAAAGTGAATGCGTGTCTCTCATCGAAAAACTACTTTTCACTATACAAATATAAAAATGATTAGACGGCCAGTTTAGTACATTTAAAATTTACCAACTCTAAAATTGATTAAGACTAACTATGTAGGTCGTATGGCTTAACTGTCTTTAAAACTTAACATTGTATTGTAGTGGTATGATTCTTATGAAGAAAATTATTTATGGCGCTAAACGAAATATGTTCAAGTCTGTTCAGTGTTTAATTTAAATCTCCCGCTGCTACCGTCAATTAATTATCCTTGTGCTATCAAAATATTAAAAACAGGCATAATATCGGCTCTAAAGTGCTCCAATTTAGATATTGCTAGTTCTAGGCTCGCAAAACAATTTTCTTATGGGAAAGCACTAACATCTAAATCTATCATTTGCACATCAGTATTTTTATTTTTTTATGATGTAACAAAACGTTTACAAAATGATTTATACGGTTCCCTTTTTTACTTACACCGAGCCATTATCAAACTCAAAAAGAACCAGATTCTCGCCCTTGGGCCCTACTCCGGTTTGAGAGAATCTGACACACTTGGCAGTTCCACCAAAAATGGGATCAGTCTTGTAGTTTCTGTATAACATGTACCACGTTCCTTGGATTGGGTATTGCTGCATTATTTTGAACAAACAAACATGCACAAAATTAACAGATGTATGTGTGTCGTTTTTCCCGCAAATACAAGTCTGCTCATTTCTATATACAACGTAACGGATTGATATCACGTGATAATTGTTTAGCTAAAGAGATACAATGTATTTCGCAACATGGCCTAATATTTTTTTTTTATTTATCATTTACTATATCTCCCAGCATCCTCAACGTAAATGAAAACAAATATATTTCTGTGCCCTTAAAACAATTTTGAACGTGCACACTGCAGCCAAGCTTAAGAGGCTCAATCATCCTGAGGATATTACATACTCTAACGAGTCATAAAACACAGGTAATGCTTGCTTCGAAAACACAATTTGCGATGGAACAATATTTGTCACTTTCACGTTCCAGAAACATTTCACAGAAACAAAGAAAACTGTAACAATATGCCTATGTTCGTACAAATATCAAGTTCATTTTTTATCATTTGCAGATTGTTCAGAAATCTTTATTATAAGAAATCCTCTTCACCGCCCCATTTTAATCGATCGTCTTGATAATCCGCACCACTCGGCACGTACGACATTAACTTAAAGTACATGACGTAAAACAGAAAACCGGTAGACTCTGGTGATAAGCATTTAATACTAGCCACTTTTAAAGCCTCACTCTAATTAACCCAATACGATACTTATAAAATCTCATCAAATATTAGAATACGAACAACCACAGTCGGTTATATGACCGGCTTTACGAAATGACAAAATTATCAGTAGCATCTAATTAAAAAAAAAGAGACTTACACGAGACTCATCTTGATAGACTCCCAAGGCTGGATTTCTCTCTATATACATTTCTTCAGCCGAAGAGGTGTACAGAGACAAACCAAAGGTTAAAGCGAGTACAGCCCACACCTCGGTGGCACTCAAAGATAGGGGCTGCATTTCCAGTCTTCTTCTCCCGTGTCCTGGCAGTGAACCGTAGTGGTGCACTTTTAAAGCGTGAATCGACCGGATGCAGGGTAGCAAACGGATACAGATTTTAGATCACGCGACCGGTTAATGTTTGCTTTTTCGTCTTTGCTCTCCAGCCGAATGCAGTTTTTTTCTTCAGTCAAGGTCAGCTCCAGACAACGAAAGGCCTAAAAATGGAAAGAAGGAAAATAATTGCGTTTTGTTAGACAGAAACTATTTTTTACTCACATTTCCGTTCCCACAGCCGATAGACACGTGGAACCAAACTTTAGTTTTCTCTTACGGTTGCAGTGAGGTATGTCTAGGCAATACATTTTTCTGGAAAGACTCTAAATGCGCAGGCGAGCTGGTGGTAGTTAATCATGTTTCAAAACTCAGACTGTGGCGCAGAAAAGTGAACATACTTTTAGTCGAAGGAATGGGCAGTGAAGAGAACGTCTCAAATTCAACCCGAAAACGACAATGAGAGGCCCCGTGAAGATTCAACACGTTGGGCGCAAGCTGTCATTTGCCAGATGCAGGATACCGAACGGATACGGATTTTAGATTTCTTTGTGGTTTGATAAAGCTTTGTTTTGTGTGTATTTAAGCTGGCTTTTAATACACGGTCGTTTTATGTTTGCATTTTCGTGTCTGCTCTTCAGCCGAATACAGCTTTCTCGCTTCATTCAAGGTTAGCTCAAAACAACGAAAAACCTAGAAAAAAAAAAAAAAAAAAAAACATTGTGTTTTGTTAGACTGGAAATATTTCTACCCACACTTCCGCTGCCACAGCTGCTAGACACGTGGAATCAAACTTTAATTTAATCTTACGGTTAGAGTGAGTATGTGCTGGCAACATATTTTTCTGGAAAAAATGTAAATGAGCAGGGCAAGCTGGTGGTAGCTAATCATGTTTAAAATCTGAGACTGTGGTGGAGAAAAGTGAAAATACTTTTAGTTGAAGGAAAAGGCACAGAAGGGAACGCCTTAAACTCAACACAAAAACGAAAATAAGGGGCTCGGGGAAGGTTCAACATGATGCGGAACAAGCTGTCATTTGCTAAACGCAAGGTACCAAACGGATACGGATTTTAGATTTATTTGCGGTCTGATAAAGTTTTTTTTTTGTATTTAACTGTCTTTTGATGCGCGATCGGTTGATGTTTGCTTTTTTTTTTTTTTTTGCTCTCAGCCAAATTCAGCTTTTCATCTTCATTCGAAGTTAGCTCAAAACGGCGAAAGGCCTAAAAAAAGGAAGAAAAAACAAGAAAGAAATGCTTTTTGTTAGACTGAACTTATTTTTCACCCACATTTCCGCTCCCACAGCCGGTAGACACGTGAAATCAAACTTTAATTTGCTCTTACGGTTACAGTGAGGCATGTGCTGGCAATATTTTTTTTCTGCAAAGGCTGTAAATGCGCAGGCGAGCTGATGGCAGCTAATAATGTTTAAAATCTGAGACTGTGGTGCAGAAAAGCAAAAATACTTTTAGTCAAATAAATAGGCGCAGCAGGGAACGGCTCAAACTCAACACAAAATCGGGATTGAGGGGCCCAGTGAATATTCAACACGTTGTGGCACAAGCTGCGTT
The DNA here is from genome assembly GCF_016920785.2 of Ixodes scapularis. Taxonomy (NCBI): domain Eukaryota; kingdom Metazoa; phylum Arthropoda; class Arachnida; order Ixodida; family Ixodidae; genus Ixodes; species Ixodes scapularis. Next base: position 112,645,791 of record NW_024609857.1, on the reverse strand, counting down.
TTGTTAGAGCGAAAATAGTTTTTACCCACATTCCTACCCCCACAGCCGGTAGACACGTGGAATCAAACTTTAATTTGGTCTTACGGTTACAGCGAGGTCTGTGTTGGCAATATATTTTTCTGGAAAGAATCTAAATGCGCAGGCGAGCTGGTGCCCAGGTAGCACACTTGCTTGGTTTAGCTGGGGCCAGGATTGGCACTTAGTTGTAATGGCTTGGCCACGACTGGCCAGGCATTTTCGTCTGTATGCCAGCCTGGCGTTTCACAGTCTTTCCTTGCTCCAGAAAGCCACGGAACCTCCAGGGAACATTTTTCTTGGTTGACCAATCAATTTCCTTGGTCATTGATGGCCATGGTAAACAGGCCGCTGCCAGTATTTGATGTACCCTGGCTGTTTATTGATTTTCCTCGGTCAGAGATGGCCAAGGTAGCAATGCCTCTGCAAAGCTTTGAGCTTCCATGGTGGTTTATAGGGATTCCCTGGTCCAGTCAGTACAAGCAACTGCCAGTGTTCGGGCGTGTTGCAAGATCGAAGATAGGGTGAGCCAAGGAACGGCAGAGAATTGCCGCTATGCAATGCTCCACTTTATTAGACCCAGAATGCTCGCTGAAAGCCACTGTTATTCTATAGTTCGTTTAACTTCTTTACTTTTTTTATCTGTATGAGCATTCTCTTAAAATATTTTTCGTGCTTTGTGGCACGAGCCCTGGCACTAGAAAGCGGCGTTTTAGTCCAAGAGGTCTGTATTAGCTAGAGACAAAAAAGAACACGTTTTACAAAAGAGAATGGTTGTCTCCTCTCCTTCTCCCCCGTGTCAGGTGTATTGGTTCCCTTTTTGTCTTGATCTCCAACTCCTCTTCTATCGCAGCTGTTTTTGCTGACACTGAATGAGAGCAACGGACCGCATAAAAAGAGAGGATAACGACCACTTGACAATAGTGTACCTTAAACATCCCCCGTTTTTGCACCGTATTCATATATGTGTTGATCATGTTGTTAACTTGTGTAACAATGCGGTAAGTTGGGTGAGTTGATCATCTTGGAAACAGCATAAGTTGTGCATTTGCACTTGTGTTGATATATAGGTTCTGGTGGGTTGCCGCATGTACAATGAACAGCTAGCAACCATAAGACAAAAAAGAGAGCACAGGCAAAGTCCAGTGGCGTACCAACTTGTTTTTGAGTGGGGAGGGGGCAAACCAGACACTTCCTCCCCCCCCCCCTCTCCCCCCCTCTCCCTCCCCCCCCCCCCCCCCCCCCCCGGGCCGGCGCGGTGCCCTTGGTTTCTATGGAGTGAAGACAAACTTTTACACTGTACGTACGTTTACATGCATGCGACAGCAGCGCATCGGATCCAGTTAACGAATCGAAACGTTCCATGTAAACGGCTCGATTCGCATCCGATCCGATCCGATCCGATCCGCTGGAACGGGGTGGATTGAGATGGTCAATCTGAATCGAGGCTCTCCATGTATACACCAGCGGATCGAATCGAGCGCTCGAGCGAGAGATCACGGGAACGTTGTGTTGCATGCCGGTAGCGGATGCGGACGGCCTGGACGACCAGTGGCGGCAGCAAACTCAGGTGGCAGCAAATTTCCCCGTCTGGTTTTCACTCACAAGGAGACGGAGACATTCCTTGCACTAATAAGTGAACTGAGTGTTAGCTCATTACTGGACTCGCGCCGGCAGCGGAACGAACTCTACTTATCACATTACCATTCTATTTCTCTTAATAATTGCTTCGAATGACCGCGAGTGGTCAGAAAGCGTCACAAGACATCGTCTTAAAGGAAAAAAATGGTCTTAAAAAATAAAAATAAACGAAAAAAAATAATGTGACGGGCATCTGTACTGAAGGTACAGAAGGAGTCGTGATTTTAACAAATTGACGAATGCTGCATCGGCCGTGGTAGTTCCCGATATTTTTGTGTTTACGTCATCTATCGGCTGTAAAGCGCAACATTCAAATAAGATTGCGTAAGTTAAACAGGACAAAACTTTAACTTTTATTCCCTTCGGACGTAACTTTCATTTTCATTTCGAGTTCCGTCGGAAGTAACTTGAAACCTTGGGGTAAAGTTACGTCGGATGTAACTTTAATTTCTATTTTGGGTTCCGTCGGACGTAACGCTAGACAATGCGTAAGTCGTCACGGGCGTGCACCTCAACTACGCCAGATGACGTAGTAGTTTAATGACAGCCAGCTCTCGGGAGGTCCAGCCGCTGGTCAGGAAAGGACGCAGCGGCGTAATGCCGCTACGTATGCGTCGGCAGCGGTGTTAATGTTTAAGACAGGTGGCAACGAAGACGGCATAATAAAGGTTTGTGCACGTGACAACCCGCGAAACAAAGTAAAGTTTCTGAAACACCAAACAGAACGCCAGCACCGCTGCACTGTCAGCCATTTGCGCTGCTCCGAGGTGCCGCTGCGATCTCAATTGCGACTTCAGCCACGCTAAGCAAACCGGAGACCCCGGAAACAATCGAAAGGACACGAGGTGCAGCTACTGGTCGATGCGAATTCATGTAATCGTAGACAATGATTTTTTTTCGAATTTTTTCTTGAAGCATTCAATAGGATTGTCGTTACTGATGATCATATTAACACTTGCATGTGGCTTAGGTTGCCTTGTTGTTTTTTAGCTGACCTGGAGCGCCAGCGCAGTGCTTTCATTTGTCTGTCGGCTGCGCGTCAAGTCAGCACGTTTTACACTTCAAATTCTACAACAGGAGAACACGCACCCAATTTGCTTTGGTCTGTGGGGTTTAGTGACTAAAGACAACAAGATACAATTCCAAGGGTTGAAAAGGCACAATCACAGGTTTATTGCTCCTATAAATCCACCGCACATGCAAAAATCCGAAAGATAAACTAAAACACCAAACGAAAAGAAGTTAACACAGTCGACATAGCATTCACATTGCTTGGGATTCCTGAATGTAATACGCTTCCAACTGTGACTTTTTTTTAATGTGGTTGTGGAGACAAACTTCTTCATGACTTGCACTAAATCAAGCGCAACATATGAAGCGTGAATCCCCAGGCGCTCTTTGAATCATTCTGAAGACGGTGCTTTCCCTTTCGCTGAGACGACGAGGATTTGTTCTAGCCTCAGGAGCAAGTCGGAACCATCCTTTGTGAACCATCGTTGCACTTTATTGATGAGCAGGTCAACAACTGCATAAAAACCTTGTCGAGCTTTCTGGTCGAGGTGAAGCTGTACTGGAGGCGAAACAACGCCGAAATCTTCACTGTCCTTCTTGACATCGCAGCGTTGGGGACGCAAAATCCGTCGTGTAGGTCGCGCAGCCTCGGTCAAACTTCTCTCGTTTTTGAACCAAGTCCCAAGTTAACAATAGGAAGTTTTAGTGGACCGTGTTTCCCCTTACGCCAAGCCCCTCCGCTACCCGGAACTTGTCAGCCAAGGCCATCGGCACGCAGGCGCAGTGGCGGTTTTTTTGCTGGGGAAGGCTTAGGTAAAGGGAGAAACACAGTATACTAAAACTCCCTAATGACTAATGGCGTTGGTTACGTGCTTTCCACAGAGTTGGAGGTTGGAGCTTATGTTTTGGGAGAGCTCGGCAGCAACGAGAAAGCATAAGGCAACTCTGTTTTTATTTTCTCTTGTTCAGTGGACTTCAACCGCTATATCAGTTAAAATATTAATCGAAATCAAAGCTATAACCAAATAATCGGAAGGTTGATCTGTTAATTGCCCAGCCCTACTTTATCAAAAAGTATATTCTCGCGGAGAGCCTCAATCAACAGCTTCTCAAGCGCGAGACACATAGACGGTAGATTCGTCCGATCCGACAGTCCGAACGCCGCTCCGAATCGCCGCACGCGACAGTTTGAGACACACGCTTCCGACCTTGCATGCGAACACGACGATCCGTTCGGCTCCGCCCAGGAGATCCAAGCACTCCAGCGGAGGTTCGCGTCCACAGATCTCTGGTCCCAGATTGACGGTTTAGCTCACACGAGCGAAGTTAGAAGCTCGTTCTCGGTAGCGCGTGCATTCTTTGCCGGGGCCATCTTTCTCGAATGGGTCAGCGGGGTCCACGCGTCCGGCTTCCCGTCGCCCGTCCCGTTTTCTTGTTCGTCCCGACAGACCCAGTACGTCATCAATATGTTCGCGCTAGCTGTGCTGTCATTGGCTGGACGCATCCGACAATCCGTCCGCCGTGCGAAACTATCTGGCGCGTTGGACGCATGTCGGATCGCCGATCCGACGTCAGAAGCGACCAAATTTTTCGGATCAGGCAGTCGTACTGCTGGATCAGACGTCGGATCGAATGGATTTTTTCGCGCATGTGTCTCGCGCTTCGTCTCGGAAAACAAATTTCTGATTGTTCAAACTAAACGACAACATTTATAAACTTCGCTGTTGCTTTTATCAAGGCAGGGGGTAAAGGTAAATAATAATAATTTCCACGTGCCGACTTTCATTGCATCCAACTCTAACTGCAATAAACAATACGAAATGGGACATGCCAGCAATCATGCCCAGGTGCTCACGCAGGTGAATGAGTCTGTTAGGGCATTTAATTGAACACCATTCCTTCGAAAGCCATTCCACGAAGTGGAGTGGAACCGAACGCCGCTCACTTCATCGCAAGAAAAGAGGAGAGGAGAGGGGGGGGGGGTGCATTTGAGCTTGAACAACCATATTACCCTACTGAGGATAGAATATAAGCAAGGTAAAGAAATCACGAAAAGACAAATATTAGTAGTTATCAGCTGCCCTCAAACGTATTACATTAAACGAGATGATAAACATCATTTCCTTGGAGCAAGCAGGTTCCGAGACAGCAGGGTCGACCGGATGACCGAGACGTCGGGAGCGAGAAGTTGACACCGTTAGTGGAGGGCGACTCGGGATAGAAGCGGGATATAGAAGCAGCACTTCAGGAGAGCCCGGAGTCTCGAAATAGACACTGAATAAATACATGTCTGCAGTGGCAACGTCAGCATCACACAGCACATATCGAAGGAGCTCTTTGCGCCTTTTAAGATGATCTCGCAGCAGATCTTCTGCGAAAATATGAACGTTTTGAGAATCCAGATAGCCCTGGGGTGCTGCCCTTGTTAGGCCTTTGCACCTTAATCTTCCTCCGATTTCGGAAAAGAATTTCCTTCAACGAAAAAACAAAACAAAAAAAAAAAACAGCTTCGCCTTTTGTTTAGATACAATTTCGCAGTGCAAACGCTTGCGAGCGTAATTCCCAATCTGCTCACCTTGTGGTGCCGCCAGACAATCTCAAAATCACCGTTTTTTTAGCTTTCCGCAGTTGCAGACAAGTACATGCGTCACTGAAGGAGAATTGAAATTACTTCGTATAAAAACTTTAAAAAAGCCAATGACGAGTCAGTTATTGATCAACTTAGCCTGAACTATAATAACTTCGAGCACCTAGCTGGCAACCCGTTGATAGAAGTGAATGACCTATGGCTCAATTTTAAGGAAATGATAGTTGAATGCACTCGTAAGTTTGCCCCAGTAGAAATAAGAAAGAAAAACTTGAACAGTCCTTGGATTACAAGGGACATAATCCACCACAAAAGACGATTATCAAGGTGTAGAGCAAGAGCACGCAAAAAACACGACGGGTTCCACCAGGCAAAAATACAGTCACAAAGCAAAGAGCTGAAAGCGAAAATAAAAAATTCGAAAACGATTTTCTTTAATGTAAAAATGCAAAAAGTTTTGAGATATTTGCCACATAAGTTTTGGCGACAATTAAAAGCAAGTAAAAAATTAATTACCAAAGTGATAGTAGAAGAAGAAGTGATTGAGGACAAGACTGAAATTGCGAATTGCTTTAACCAATATTTTGTCAGTGTTTTTTCCGCTGATAATGACATTTTACCAACATTGTGTTTGTTTGAGAATCTGCCCCCAATCGAAGACGTGTAGGTCTCAGAGGAAAGAATTTTTTCACAGCTACTTCTTATCGATCCAAAAAAAGCCGCCGGACCGGATGACATTCATAATCAATTTTTAAGGCGTTATAGCGAATGGTGTTCAAAATACCTCATGATCATTTTTAATAAATCGCTTTCAGATGGGTCTGTTCCCAATGACTGGAAGCTGGCCAAAATAATACCTTTTCTTAGTTTGGAAATGCTTGTAAGGTCAGTAATTATAGACCCATATCATTAATATCTACTTGTAAAATACTTGAGCATGTTGTTTCGAAGCATATAAGGATGTTTTTAGATACCTACTTTGTACTTGATAAAAACAGCATGGATTTCGAAAAGGCTTGTCTACCACAACTCAAATAACAGAATTAATTCACGATTTTTCGTCGACCCTTGACAGAAGACGTCAAATTAATATAATTTTTTGAGACTTTCAAAAAGCATTCGATAAGGTAAACCATAATACATTACTTTTAAAGCTCAGGCATTTACTAAAAAACACGAAAATTCTGTGATGGATAGAAATGTTTTTGTTTTGTAGAAGGCAATTTGTGAGCATTGATAGTCACGCTTCTATGCCTCGCGGGGTCGACTCGGGAGTCCCCCAGGGTTCTGTACTTGGGCCCCTGTTATTTTTGGTTTTTATCAATAACGTTCTTCGCGATATTACAGTAAAGGCACGACTTTTTGCTGATGATTGTATATTGTATACATACATAAATGATGATTCTGACCATGTTGAACTAAACGAATGTTTGCAGAAAATTAGCAAATGGTGCGAGATCTGGCAAATGTCTTTAAATATTGAAAAAACAGTTTGCATGTCACTAACACAGAAAAGAGTTCCTTCTGTGCATAACTACTACTTGCAGAGTGAACTATTGTCTAGGGTAGATGAATTTAAGTATTAAGGAGTAACAATAACCAGAGATTTAAGTTGGAACAAACATGTTAGTAATGTAATAAAAAAAAGCCACAGCTAAACTCGGGCCACTAAGAAGATCATTAAAATTGGCAACCACTGAAACTTAATTTCTAGCTTATAAAATGCTAATAAGACCTAGATTGAAGTATGCTAGTGAAGTTTAAAATCCTCACACAAAAGGTTTAATAGTGAAATTAGAAAAAGTTCAAAGAATGGCACTGCGTTTCATTTTTTCGAAGTACAGAAGACTAGATTCACCAAGTGAGTTCCATTCTAAGGCAAGTATCTCCTTATTAGAGGAGAGGAGAAAAAATAAGCGTTTAAAAATGCTTTTCATTATTTTAGATGGCGCACTGCAGATTGATAAACATAGACTCATCACACCCCATCTATCTAGAATCACACGTAATAAGCATACTAGGACAATTGAAGAGTACAGATTCAACAAAGAATGTTTCAAGAATTCGTATTTCCCTCGGACGATAAGGGAATGGAATAAACTTCCTGAAAGCGTTGTTAAATCCTAAACGGTTTTGGATTTCATAAAGTGTCTCCCATGTAACTAATAGACCTCATGTTACCATTTTTGCAGTACTTTGTGCTTTTGATATGAGTATTAGGTGTCGTATAGTCCTTCATTTTTTGTCATTGTGCTCTGCATGTGTATTACATTGTCTACTGTTTTTGTACTCACTCCTATCATAGTCTCCACTGGGGGACTGATAGTATTATGAAATAATAATAATAATTTCCCGATGCCGTCCAGATTCGGGAGAAGTGCGCGCTGACCTTGTCGCAGGGACAAACGCATTCATCAGTTCCGTCAGCTAGTCGAGACGAGTTGGTTTCTTCAACGGTCCTTTGCACAGACTGCCCAGACGATGCAGAGCCGCTAGGATAACCCATAACTTGTTGGGAATTTCCTCCTCCGATGGAAACTCAAGCCGCCTCCTTCCGGATCATTTGCTTAGGCGGCACGAGCTGACAGAGCGAATTGCAAATACTTCACGGCCAAATCCCTTGGGCGCCGCCGTCCAGTGTATGGCTTGCCCAGTGGCGACTGTTTCAGGGGGGGCAAAACACATGCCTTGCCCCCCCACTCTGAGAACTGGGGGGGGGGGGGGGAAGCGCCCCCCTTGCCCCCCCCCCCCCCCCCGGGTTGGTACGCCCATGGAAAAGTCTTACCTTCTCTAAACCATAACTTTTTATTCTTCCTTATATATATATGATATATATACAACACGGGCACTTCACACCATCGTACGTGGTCTCCGAGGAGGATATAAACGAAATTGTGCAGATGAATGAACCGTACTTAATCCAATGAATTGAAGAATCCAAGTTTCCAGGAACCCGCCGAAAGCCAAAAATTGGCGGAGCCAGGATTTGAACTCTGGGCCTCCCAATATCCGGTCGGGTGTGCTAACCACTACACCACTCCACCTTGGCTTCCTGGCGTTTCCTACCTGTCTTATTAATGCACAAGAAACGAAATGTATCCAATCGGAGGTGTTCTGGAAACACACGCCGCCGCGTGGAACGCGGTACGACGCTTAGTGTCACGTGGTACGTGCTCGTTTGTGCTCCAGAAATCCTCCCACTGTTTGTCTCGCCCCGTGTACATGTAGTAGTCTTCTTTGTTTTATGAGCTTTTAGAGACACGGTATCACCATCATCTGCGAGAATCAAGAGCCACGTTATTGAATATACAACACGGGCACTTCACACCATCGTACGTGGTCTCCGAGGAGGATATAAACGAAATTGTGCAGATGAATGAACCGTACTTAATCCAATGAATTGAAGAATCCAAGTTTCCAGGAACCCGCCGAAAGCCAAAAATTGGCGGAGCCAGGATTTGAACTCTGGGCCTCCCAATGTCCGGTCGGGTGTGCTAACCACTACACCACTCCACCTTGGCTTCCTGGCGTTTCCTACCTGTCTTATTAATGCACAAGAAACGAAATGTATCCAATCGGAGGTCTTCTGGAAACACACGCCGCCGCGTGGAACGCGGTACGACGCTTAGTGTCACGTGGTACGTGCTCGTTTGTGCTCCAGAAATCCTCCCACTGTTTGTCTCGCCCCGTGTACATGTAGTAGTCTTCTTTGTTTTATGAGCTTTTAGAGACACGGTATCACCATCATCTGCGAGAATCAAGAGCCACGTTATTGAATATACAACACGGGCACTTCACACCATCGTACGTGGTCTCCGAGGAGGATATAAACGAAATTGTGCAGATGAATGAACCGTACTTAATCCAATGAATTCAAGAATCCAAGTTTCCAGGAACCCGCCGAAAGCCAAAAATTGGCGGAGCCAGGATTTGAACTCTGGGCCTCCCAATGTCCGGTCGGGTGTGCTAACCACTACACCACTCCACCTTGGCTTCCTGGCGTTTCCTACCTGTCTTATTAATGCACAAGAAACGAAATGTATCCAATCGGAGGTGTTCTGGAAACACACGCCACCGCGTGGAACGCGGTACGACGCTTAGTGTCACGTGGTACGTGCTCGTTTGTGCTCCAGAAATCCTCCCACTGTTTGTCTCGCCCCGTGTACATGTAGTAGTCTTCTTTGTTTTATGAGCTTTTAGAGACACGGTATCACCATCATCTGCGAGAATCAAGAGCCACGTTATTGAATATACAACACGGGCACTTCACACCATCGTACGTGGTCTCCGAGGAGGATATAAACGAAATTGTGCAGCTGAATGAACCGTACTTAATCCAATGAATTCAAGAATCCAAGTTTCCAGGAACCCGCCGAAAGCCAAAAATTGGCGGAGCCAGGATTTGAACTCTGGGCCTCCCAATGTCCGGTCGGGTGTGCTAACCACTACACCACTCCACCTTGGCTTCCTGGCGTTTCCTACCTGTCTTATTAATGCACAAGAAACGAAATGTATCCAATCGGAGGTGTTCTGGAAACACACGGCGCCGCGTGGAACGCGGTACGACGCTTAGTGTCACGTGGTACGTGCTCGTTTGTGCTCCACAAATCCTCCCACAGTTTGTCTCGCCCCGTGTACATGTAGTAGTCTTCTTTGTTTTATGAGCTTTTAGAGACACGGTATCACCATCATCTGCGAGAATCAAGAGCCACGTTATTGAATATACAACACGGGCACTTCACACCATCGTACGTGGTCTCCGAGGAGGATATAAACGAAATTGTGCAGATGAATGAACCGTACTTAATCCAATGAATTCAAGAATCCAAGTTTCTAGGAACCCGCCGAAAGCCAAAAATTGGCGGAGCCAGGATTTGAACTCTGGGCCTCCCAATGTCCGGTCGGGTGTGCTAACCACTACACCACTCCACCTTGGCTTCCTGGCGTTTCCTACCTGTCTTATTAATGCACAAGAAACGAAATGTATCCAATCGGAGGTGTTCTGGAAACACACGCCGCCACGTGGAACGCGGTACGACGCTTAGTGTCACGTGGTACGTGCTCGTTTGTGCTCCAGAAATCCTCCCACTGTTTGTCTCGCCCCGTGTACATGTAGTAGTCTTCTTTGTTTTATGAGCTTTTAGAGACACGGTATCACCATCATCTGCGAGAATCAAGAGCCACGTTATTGGATATACAACACGGGCATTTCGCACCATCGTACGTGGTCTCCGAGGAGGATATAAACGAAATTGTGCAGATGAATGAACCGTACTTAATCCAATGAATTCAAGAATCCAAGTTTCCAGGAACCCGCCGAAAGCCAAAAATTGGCGGAGCCAGGATTTGAACTCTGGGCCTCCCAATGTCCGGTCGGGTGTGCTAACCACTACACCACTCCACCTTGGCTTCCTGGCGTTTCCTACCTGTCTTATTAATGCACAAGAAACGAAATGGATCCAATCGGAGGTGTTCTGGAAACACACGCCGCCGCGTGGAACGCGGTACGACGCTTAGTGTCACGTGGTACGTGCTCGTTTGTGCTCCAGAAATCCTCCCACTGTTTGTCTTGCCCCGTGTACATGTAGTTCATTCATCTGCACAATTTCGTTTATATCCTCCTCGGAGACCACGTACGATGGTGTGAAGTGCCCGTGTTGTATATTCAATAACGTGGCTCTTGATTCTCGCAGATGATGGTGATACCGTGTCTCTAAAAGCTCATAAAACAAAGAAGACTACTACATGTACACGGGGCGAGACAAACAGTGGGAGGATTTCTGGAGCACAAACGAGCACGTACCACGTGACACTAAGCGTCGTACCGCGTTCCACGCGGCGGCGTGTGTTTCCAGAACACCTCCGATTGGATACATTTCGTTTCTTGTGCATTAATAAGACAGGTAGGAAACGCCAGGAAGCCATGGTGGAGTGGTGTAGTGGTTAGCACACCCGACCGGACATTGGGAGGCCCAGAGTTCAAATCCTGGCTCCGCCAATTTTTGGCTTTCGGCGGGTTCCTGGAAACTTGGATTCTTGAATTCATTGGATTAAGTACGGTTCATTCATCTGCACAATTTCGTTTATATATGATATATATATATATATATATACGTATATATATATATATATTTTTATATTTAACGGAATTAAGAAAATCCACCCGCGGTCGTAACTGACTTCAGGTACAGCTTTGGCACTGGGGTTAATTTGGCCGTATAGCCAAGTTGGGCTGACCACCTCATTGAAAAAAAAACAATATGAAAACAGTGTGAATACGAACAGGCCAAACTTGAAATTGACTGGTTGTAGGGGAATTGTACCGGGAAAATTGGAAATCAAACTGCAAAAATCGGCTGAACTTGAAAAATGAACTGGCCAAGCTGGCAGCTGAATTGGCTGAACTTTCAATTGTGCAGTTCAAACTGGTAGTTAACCAGGCCAAACTGGTAGCTTTAACTGGCGACACAGGTGTCTTAATGTTCAAGCTGTCAGCCACACAGTTTGAACTGGCAGCCGAACTGTCCTAACTGGCAGTTAAATATTTACAACTGGCAATGAAACTGGTCCCTAGTAAAAAAATACACCAGGCCGAGGGCTGCTGTGACTTGATGTTACACCAGACTTTTTCACAGATGGGATTTGGGACATTTTCACACCAGCAATCTGGTGTTCTGGTGTGACACCAGAAATCTGGTGTGTTGGTGTGACACCAGAAACCTGGTGCTCCGATCTGGCACCAGCAATCTGGTGTTCTGGTGGGACATCAAATTTTGTTGTGGTGTGATACCAGGGCATTTGTTGACTGGGTGATAAGTTTGACAACAACGCTGCTGTCATAAGTATTTTATTCAAAAAAGCAAAAAAGCAGAACAGTAAAGCTTCGCAGCTTTACTGTTGTAGGGAGTTGGCCGTGATCAACTGGAGTTTTTACAGAGCCACTGCCGTGCGCCGAAGAACAGGACGCCCTGTCGTGCCGCAATTCTTGGCCGGTCAACTTGCGGTTGACTCGTCTCTTAGTTACGCCGATCCGTTCCGCGTACACCTCCGCGCCAGAAATCTCGTCTTCTAATGCATCATATTCGACAGATGGCTCGATTTCCTTGTCCAGCTCTTTCAAGGAAGCCTCCTTAAGTTGAAGAATAGCAAATGTTTCTTGGAGCTCACCAATGTCGGTTGGATCCGTGGCCAGGAGGACGCCAATCTCATTTATGATCTTTGTTGTGGACGCTCGCGAGGTAATCCTCTTTCGCTTCAGACGGTCAACGCCCTCCTCGCTCGTTGTCGGCATGATCCGGCCGCTAATTCCCGGTTTTCGGCACAAAAAAACTGTAATAATCACTAGCTTTCTTTGTTCCTTTGCTACGAAACCAAGCTCGTCGGATGTCAGGAAAGCGCACCAACACACAACTTTTCGGCTTCGACTCACAATAAAGACTCCTTTATTTTCTCAAACTTAAGCATAAATATCGGCGGAAAGGGAAAGGGAAACCCTCGAAGAGGCGAGCCGGCGAGCGCCCCAAGCTGCTGAAGGCCGCCACCCGCGAAAGTGCTCGGGACGATGGGAGCACTTCTTGAGCACAAAGCAGCCCACCGCGGGGTTTCCGGCGGCCACCAAGACGGGAGGAAACAAGGTGTCACGTCGGGGGACTGGGCGGCACACACAGTAATAAAAAACAGGCTCGCCGGATAGGGGGGGGGGAACCCAACAAAAACACAACTCCGGTGTCAGATCAAACTGCGTGGTGTGCACACCAGGCTGCCTGGTGGGCACATGAGCTCTTGTGGTGTGACAACAGACTCTCTTGGCGTACCCATCAGGCTGGTGTGCGGGCACATCAGCATTTCTTGTGCGCACACCAGGCTGGTGTGCTCGATACACCAGCGTTGCTGGTGGGCACACTAGATATTCTGGTGTCACACAAGGATTCTTTGACGTCAAACCAGGATTGCCTTGTGTGTTTTTCATTAGGAGTCCCATGGTATCTAAGAGAGTCATACCAGCGGAACTGGAAAAACTGCGCGTTGAACTGGTCAAGCTTAGTAATATGCCCACTTTAAGATAATTAACCACTGGAATCGGTTCCATTGACCTTTTTTATTTGGATCGAGTAGGTTTCACTCTTTTTAATTTAACTCCCAAACTCGAAAAACCCATTAATCACATTTGTTCTACATGAACGAATTGGGCCTTTGCACTCCAAATGGCTCACAATGAAAAGAAACAACAGCAATTTGACGAAACAAGTTTTTACCGATTCCATAGGCAAAGATGTGTTTCTGGAATGAACCATGCAACATCAGAGAAAGTGTTAGGCTTTTACAGTACATTTCTTCTATGCCAATGTCGCATAACACAATAACAAAGCAAATAAAAGCCTTATTCAGACGCAGGTACAGTTGTCCCTAGCTTGCAACAATAGTTGGTGACAGGTCAAGAATTGAGTGATGCAGTCGCCTCCATCGGAGTTCATATCCCTCTCCCAGCCCATCGCTCCCACTTGGACTTAATTTTCCTGCTTTTTATCTCGGCCTTTATTCACCCTGGCTTGCACCGAAAAGCCGCTTACAGCGCAAATGCCCTGGAAGGCGGGGAGCCTATCTCGTGCTGTTGGAAAACTGCGGGAATAAGGCGGTCCCACCGGTGAGTCAGGCGCCTGGAATGCGCTGGTGCTTTAGGACCGGAGATGATGCAGTGTCCCACGCGCAGCGCGGGTGCCTTGAAAGGGGGAAGCTGCTCACGTGCCATGAAAGAGGGAGCGCGGGTCAACCACTCCAAACGCCAGTTTTCAGTCGGCGTTCACAACTGGCCCTCTCCTCACCCCCTCTACTTTCACAACGCTTAGTAGTAGTAGTGAGTCAGCGACAGCAATTACACCGAACCCCCCCCCCCCCCAAAAAAAAAAAAAAAAAAAACGAATCCGGCGCGGCGGTTGAGCCTTTGTTCGCGCTGCTGTTCTGCTTGGGGAGGTTACAAGTTATCTTGAAGCTGTGTTTGTATAAGATAGTTTTCCGGAGCCTTGAGCGCTGCCCAGTGGCATGCCAACTTGATAATGAGGGGGGGGGGAGGAACCAGAGCTCGCCCCCCATGCCCCGGGGGGCGGTGCCCTTGGCATTTCTTGGGCGCCGCCGGCCAGTGTTTGTACTGCCCAGTGGCGGCTGTTTCAGGGAAAGGAGGGGGGCAAAACACATGCCTTGCCCCCCTCCCGGTTGGTACGTCCATGGCGCTGCCTCTGCCGATGGTTCCTGTGGCTGATGACGCCCTCAGCCTGAGTTCCACTTATCCGCAGGCGAAATAGCTGCATCCCAGAAAGACGTGTTCGGAATTCGCTCCACCCTTATTGCTGCGCGGGCAATGGCTGTCTCTGTCTCCGCGGCAGCGAGCCAGGCAAGCAGGATCGACAATTTGGATTCATTTTCATAATCAGGTGCACGTGCAACTGAACCTTTCAGCAACCCGATTTGGAACACCTATGCTACTAATACAACCGCCAGTGTACATGAAGCCTCAGAGATCCTTTACCACGGTGGTTGCGAGCTGCATAACGGACAACGGACTGGGAGGCAGGAAAAGGGTAATAACAGCAGAATCTTTTCACTCCTAGACGTTGCTTTTCGTAAAGGCTGAACCGCATGTAAGCGATTAGGCCAGCGACGGTGGCGGCGACGAGAGTCAGCGACGAGCGACGGAGGTTTCCCACGGTCGCTCGTCGCGTCGCTCGGTTTTTGGATTTCTAGAAATCGTCGCTCATCGCCTTAATCACTTGGTCCCGTCATATTCATGGGGTTTGCCTCGTCGCGCGAGTGACCGAGCGACGGAGAAGCGGATCGTCGTCGCTTGTCTCGTCTCTTGCCAAATCGCTTACATGCGATTTATGCTTAATTTCCGCGAGAATGGCACCACGTGTACGATTGGCCAAAGCTTCCATATTCCCTCTCATAGTTTATGATAGCGCGTATTTTTTATTCGTGGCATTAGTTACATACCGTTTTAGAAGAAACAGGTGCTAATAAATCTGCCATGGTTCTAATTACTGCTGTTTATTCGTATTTCAGATTCCGGGGTACAATGTTAACCACCTCCGGAACTCCGACACTCCAGTAGATGTGGAAAATCTCGCCAATCGGCTGGGACACATGACTGATATCATAAAACTTTGTTTTTGAATTATAAATATGTTATATTTATTTTTGCGGTCTGAAGTATGTGTTTTTTTCTGGGTGGAAATAAGGTGAATTTTATTAGTTTACGACCTGTATTGTTAATATGACCAGTTCAACTGGTTTAACTGCATGGAGTGTACCAGTATACACAGGTGTACAGTATTACCTGTACACACATTTTCATAGTAAGACTGGCATCCACAGTTCCACAGTAAAACCAGCATGCACAGCTTTAGTTTGTCCAGTTCAAATAATTTAGTCAGTGGCAATCATCCTGTTTGAACTGGCCCAGTTTGCAAAACTTTTTCAATAGGGCGGGTAACTGCCCTGGAGCTCAACTACGGAGTGGTGCCCAACAGAATTCAATATGACGCCGACCACGACCCAATTTGGTTCACGTCGTTCGTCTCAAGCCATTCTACATTGCATAAAACTAAGGTATATTTGTGGTTCAGACGGGCGGCAGTTTAGTGATTGCTGCTTTAGCATTGTGGTTCAAACTAAAGACTAATATCCCTAATTTGTACTTGCTGCAAGATAATGGAACACATAATTTTGAAATTTATGGCAGAATAAACTGAAACACACAATATACTAAATGCACACCAGCACGGCTTTGGGAGAGGTTTGTCAACGACTTCACAGCTAATCTAGACACCCCATGACTTTTTAATGGGTATAAACAGTGGAAGACAAATTGACGTAATTTACTTAGATTCATCAAAGGTTTTTGACACCGCGTTTCGCACGTCAAACTTGTGAAAAAAACTTGAACACATTATTGGGGAAGGGGGGGGGTGCGATAATAAAGTGGATAGAGGAGTATGTATGACGAAGGACAGGTTTCAAAACCAGTAGCAGTGGAGTTTGGACTTCCACAGATCTCTGTCCAGCCCCACTCTTATTTCTTTTGTTCATAAACGACGTGGCTCATGGCACTGACGAAAGCATAAGGTTATTTGCCGAGGACTGCATTATTTATCGTGATATCTCATGCCAAGATGAGCAAGCAATATTAAACTGATCTCTTTAAGAAGGTAGCAGACTGGTGCAGTGAATGGCATATGGTTTTAAACGCAGACAAGACACTTTGTATGTGCGTCACCAATAAGAAAAAAAAAAGTTCTTGAATTTCCTTGCAACTTCCCTACTGGAAAAAAGTATATGAATATTTTTTCTTATATGTTTATTGGACAAAAATTTCATACGAGTTCTTATATGAAAATCTGATATGAAATATTTATCATATGAAAAAAAATCTTACATGATGTGTCCAATAAACATATCAGAAAATATTCATATAAGTTTAAATCATATAAGATTTTTTTCGTGTTTGAAAATTTACCTGATCTTTGTTCTCACAGCAACACACTTCATAACTATTGTGCTTAATGATGCAAGAAATAACTATGCAGGTGAAGAGGCATAAAATGTTTATTAGGTATAATAAATACCTTCCAGTTTTCTACAGGGCCTTCTTAGCTCTGCTGTTATTGTCCTGTAGCATACTGGCAATAAATCTATTGACATTGGGAAGACGTGCTTCTATTTCTGTCTCTCTCACATCCTTGTTTTTTGCCTTCAGGTAGAGGACATAGGCATCTGGAAAGAAATTGCAACACATGCTATCAAACGCCAATAAAAGCAATAGTAAAAAAAAATAGTAGACATTGCACAGCAATTAAAGGGGTAGGGAAACAAAATTCCAGCGTTCATTTTCTAGCTTGAATGTGTTGCATGCTGCACCTTAACCCCAAAAACACCAGTCTTCCGTCGAAAGACACAAGAAACCTAATTTGAAGCTAAGTAAACAATCTTTCGATGTGCACCTGGCGGATGCATGCGAAGCCTATTTGGGAGGTAATCTAGCAACGTTGGGGAACTTGCTACGTAGTCATGACGTAGCAGATTCCTTCAGAGCAGCGCCGCCCTTTGGAATTTCAACATTTTCCTCCTTAGCTTTCTTCCTAGCTCGACTCACGAATCGTGCATTGTACCAAACGGTCCAAGAAGACGGAAAGGAAGGACTCCTCTTTCTCGGACCCTCGTTCGTGCAACCAGAAATAGCCATTCTCCCCCAAGAAGATTAGCCCGTCGCTCAAAACTTGGAACAAAAGTTGCGTTTCCCACCCCGTCAGCCCTAAGCTGACAGTGTTGTGCAAGCTACGTGCTCCTTGGGCCAGCCACACGCTCATCATCGCACAGGTACCTCGAACGGCTCGGTTGTAACGCGCCGACGCTATCGACACCACGACAATGCTGACAATGCCACTAAGGGCGAAGCTCATAACCATGCCAGCCTTGCTACGTCACGCATGCGGGGGGAATCTTTTCTTCCTGTTTTAGTTTGCGCCGGATATCCCATGACGCATCGCACTCTCCGTTCACTTCTCTTCGAGCGCTTGCTCGAGTGCACCGTTTGGAACGAAAAATATAGCCAATCGTTCAAAATACAAATGGGCGATTATCATCCGTCATGCTTGACTCGTTTCCGAACGAAATTTGAATTTTCAATTTTTGTTTCCGTACCTTTTTAAGGCTATAAGTAGCATCCCATCACTCCTTGAGAACTAGGCAACCCAAATTTCTAACACCACATTCTAGTACACCTGCGACTCTATTGACGTCTCTTTTCTCCCCAATCTCGGCAGCAGAAACTGACACCCAACAAGGGACAGCTAGTTGAGGCAGCTGCAATCACACATTTTCTTTCTCTGGAGCAGTCCGCTATCAGCAGACCAACCAGTACATACCTAACCAATGCTGAACAATCGACTGTCCACTCTACAACACATGACAGTACTCTTCACATGTGCGTCTTTGTATGGGCAAGAAAAAAGGAACTTTTGTTGTCTCATCATGAGATATGGAAGTCTAACTACTTTACAAGGCTGCAGCAGGTTTTGCCAATATCCTTCAACTTCGAATGCAGTCTCAGCTTAACAGTAGAGTAGTTCCATGATATGCAACTGATGCCATCATGCCATAATTATGAAAAAAACAGAAATAGTCTCTCAGCTTTCTGGATGGGCTTGCAAAATTAATATAACCGTGAGGTGCAAGCACCACATGAGCTCCGACTTTCAATATGTTTACAAGCAAACTTCTGAATATCAGGGCATATTAACTCTAACTTTGAAAGTATAAACAATATGATAAGACAAAAAGCTGCAAGTACAGCAGCTCTGTGTTTTGCTTTCTAATTTTTGTATTTACAAGTCCTACCCAGCATGGGTTCATTCAATTACTCATTGGAATTCTAGTGCAAAAATATACCAGTTACATTCAGCTTCAGAAAATACTGTTATAAATTAGGTTAAACTCTTGACATCAGTAATTGCACTCACTTTTCACAGCACGCATCTTCTTTGGTGTGATGGCTCGGGTGGTTTCCCTGTCCTCGGTGAAGAACCTTCGACTTCTCGAGCCGGTCACACTCCGATTCACTAGTTCTCCCTTCCGATACATCATCCGAAGGGCATCCCTACAAAACCTTGAATCAGTCATTTTTTCGGCCTCAATTAATTTTTTAAGCTTGTCTTGAGGGACCAAGACTCCTCCACCCAGGTGAACCTGTGCAATAAAAATAATTTAGTAACAAATGTTATTATATATACTGTAATACCCAGACTCAGCACTCAGCCCCAGGATTTCCCAAAATAACAAGTGGACAATAACAAAATATCTAAATGCGAAAAAAAAAAAGTGAGAAAATATTTTTTTTTTGCACATCATATTTCGATGGGAGCTACACAGAATTCAAAGCTCTGGTTCGCAGGAATGTGCCGCAGTGCTAAAAAGAGTAGTGCCACCCATTTGTTATACTCTCCATTTTTGTTTTGCTTCGTCTTTGACAGATGTTTACTAACCTTAATGGTCGTGATATTCTGGAAGAATGGGTGCTGGGCTGATCTCGCGATTTGAAGTTGGGGCCTTCCGGGAAGAGATGGACTTCATTTCATTCGTAAACAAAATAAATGTTTTTTCTTCTATTATGCCTTTTTTTTTCCCCACAAGTGATCTCTGGTAGAGTTTGTGGTCCTTGACCTTGCAATTTTCAATCAGAGTTAACGGACTGGCTCGTAGTTTTGAACAAAGAAAGCTTCACTCTGCTACCTATCATGTTTCTCATTGTGATTACTGCCTTTTGACTTTCATTTCCACAGTTGCGAAATTCAGACAGGAATGATGAGTGTTTGCTTATCTCGCGATCCACCCAATCAGAGCTTTTGTTGGGGTAGGTGATGACTTGGTGTTTTTCAGGAAATCAATATTTTATCATAAAAGTGGGGTGGGTGATGACTCGGGGATGGGTGCAGAGTCTGGATATTATGGTAAAAAAATGTATTAAATATTACATACAAAATATCTCCTATGCGGTCTTCGGGAAAAAAAAAATCTTGGTTCCCATGCACAGACACCACAAGCGCGTCGAGAGGCACGCCAATGAAGTGCAAGCATTTTCCAATGAACAAACATACATTTGTAAGATTTGTTAGATTTAAATGCAGGTTTTGCAGCCCCATTTGCCACATAGATCAACTGTGTGCAAGCTGCACTGGGCACTAACAGTAAAACTGCCACAAAAATGGTGACGTGTACTCTTTCTTTTTATATGCTTAAGAAGCGAGCAAAGGATGCCACTGTGTCCCGGCTATTAACACCTCGGTATTCTTGTGATTGACATCACCTGCTTCTTGCATGTTTTAAATTCGAACGCACATACAAATAGCCTAATGGCACAAGTTGTGAATGAGAAGCTGGTAGCAGTAGTTATTTAAAGCTTTGAGGACAGAGAATTTTGCGCACTGAAAAGGGCCTCATTCATTGGCAAAACTAATACATCAGACGTGTTGAAAATTTACAGCGACTTGTAATAGTTTTCATAGTAGATGCATTTATAATAAAGCTATTGCTTATTTTATGGCAGCAGCATTAAAAGCGATCTACAGTTGAAAAGTGCTGGGACACTGAGAACCTACCATATCAAGGACGGCATCGTTCACTGCAGCTCCAGGCTCGTCCAGGTTGGCTTGGGCAGGAGGTTGGGCATGAATCATGACAGGGGGTTGGGCATGAATCATGACAGGGACTGGGGCAGGGACTGGGACAGGGACTGGGACAGGGACTGGGACAGGGACTGGGACAGGGTCCGGAGCGGGCAAAGGGGCGTAGACCGGGGCATAGGCGGGGGCAGAGGCCGGGGCAGTGGCTGGGGCTGAGGCAGAGGCCGGGGCAGAGGCCGGGGCAGAGGCCAGGGCAGAGGCCGGGGCAGAGGCCGGGGCAGAGGCCGGGGCAGAGGCCGGGGCAGAGGTCGAGGCAGAGGCCGAGGCAGGGGCCGGGGAGAAGGCAGGTACCACAGCAGGAGCCTGGGTAGGGGCTGGGGAAGGGGCAGGGCTGGTTCGTCTGATGTTGGCGGGCTGCTCTGCTCTGAGCTGCCGTGGTCTTCGGGAGTGAGACTGCTCTGGAAATGCCTTGATGTCATTGCTCTCTACAGGGGATGCTGGGAGCACCACACCTGAAATACCAAAACACAAAACAAGCACCTTCATAAGAAATTTGTGAACTTGCAAAAAATGTCCTCTTTAAATAATAAGTCACATAGTGCTGTGCCGGAGACCACAGATCTGAACACCCGAACGAGTGAAAGCAATGCACTACGCAGCCGCCCCCGGCCGCCACTGCACATGCTGCAAGATGGGCATGAACACCCTTAGAGAAACACTGGCATCCCAAAAATTTAATATTTTTTAATGGCTCATACAACCGAAAATATGCCTCAACAAAACCCTCAAAATCTGAGGCTGACACGAGAAACTATTACTTTCCTTACTCAAATAGAAATATAAAAAGTTAACTTAAAAAAAAAAAAACGTGTCACAATTGCTGTGTTGCACTATAGGGACAGCTCATGCCGAGCCTCGGAGAGGTTCTCGGTAGAGGAGCTGTCTCTATTACACCATCCTAATGATGCAACATGTTTTTAATAGATATTAACCTCCAAATAAAGTAGAAACTGGCCACGGGAAAGAGTTGAGCACGTTGGTAAAACATAATTAGGAGAAACCAGCTGAACAAACAAACATAAAAATGTTTGGTTTCTCCTATATAGAATGACTGGCCAAAATTAAAAAAAAAAAGAAAATCGAGCATTTTTTTTTAATTGTCTAGGGAAGGTTTTTGTTTGGTGCTTTTCTCGTGTTTGCTTGTCAATATCTCAACAATCTTTTCATAAATAAATTTTATTTTTGTGTTAAGTTACTTCCACTTATGACTAGAATATTGTGTCAAAATATGTCTGTGACTTAATTTTGTTCTAAGATATAGGCCTGCGAAGTTAAGAGAAAAACAATCGAAAAGTCAAAATTGATGTTTTGATTATAATTTTTTTTTCCAAGAACAAAATTGTTTTTATTGTTGCGTCCAAAAATTATGAAACTCACTCAGGGAGTATAACTTCCGTTATTTATCCCCAAAAGTGACCACCCCAGGTGCGCACATAAATGTGACTTGCCACCATTTCGTGACTATGATTTTTTACGCCCAATAATCTTTTTTAGATGAAAATAATTTTGATTTGTTTACTTTTGGCATTGGGAAATACCATATAAAATTATGAAGCAAATTAAAAAGGTCGACCAGCCACCCTCTGCTTGATCTTATCTGAAATCGCCCTACAACCTACCGCTTTTACTTCTTCGCACATTGTGGCCGAAAAAGGTACCCTTCTTAATAGCTAAATAGGCTCCTCATAAATGACTATATCCTCTCTGACAGCAGGTAGGGGAGGTAACTGTTTCTAGGCTTCACAGCCAGGATGAAAACAGCTGCTATTTCCAGCTGAGGGAAGATGTTCCACACTTTACATTTCTTTGCACTTAAAGGGATACCGAACCAACAAATTTAGTATCTATAATAAGTGGCGCACATTCTTTCCACGAGCCAGCAGCCGCCGGTGTGCGCGAGCAAACGCAACAAAAATGATGTAAAAAAGCTCCATTCGTGCTTAAGAGGACAGTGAAATGCATGGGTTTCGGGCCAAAAGAGAACAAAGACAGGCTTTTCATCTCTATAAGTGAAAGCTACGTGCTTGTTAGACCAATTAATCGCTTACCTTTTACACCAGACACCACTGTGTAGATGAAAAACTTGTCTTTATTCTCCTTCGGCCCCAAGCCCATACATTTCACTGTCATCTTAACCGCAAATGGAGGTCTCTGACGTAATTTTTCTTGCGTGTACTCACGCACACCGGCGGCTACTGGCTCGTGGAAAGAATGTGCGCCACTTATTATGGACACTAAATTCCTTGGATCAGTATCCCTTTAAATACATGGACCTGAGGCCAATCACACCAGGTCAGGCATCTGTACTGCAATGCACCCTACTATGACTTATAGCAGAAACAAATGAAGTCATGAAAACAACTATTTTCGCATGTGTCACAACATCTGTGAGAGGGTGTATCGTTTTCAATCAGAGAGTCATGCTGCACATGTGATGCCCCTGGAAAATGCACTTTGTTTGAATCCTGCGACACAGTGTAGATGAGAATCTCTGAACTGGTCAGCTGAGACCTGCTAGACCTGTTTCATGTGCGTCTGTGATGACAAAGAGGGCTACATTAGACCACCAATATTGGGGGTTTGTCCGAGCCTTGAAAACCTTTCAAATATGATCTTGAAAAATAATTTCACATTAGAAAACTTGCACTTACCAAGTCTATGTAAAAGTGCATACTGCACTTGTCGGCACAGAGCCCTCTCTTCTTCCAACTCCTTCGTCAGGGCCCTAATTTTCTTTTTAGCGTCTCTGAGGTCTGCAGCCGGAACGAGGTCCTCTGTGTAAACAAAAAGTTACAAGTTTGAAAGCATGAAAACTTTAAGGCTTGAGAAACATTGTGGACCTCACTGCATTTAACTGCCAAATGTATTCATAAGCACCCCACCTTTTTCAGAAATGCTTAGTACATATGCACACAAGCCTTCGACTTACCCATATTTGAAAGCATTTGATAAAAAAAAACCTGCCACTTAGTTTTGTGTTCTGCGAGTTGAATTGAGCTAATTTTTTTTTCTAATTTGAGGTTCAAAGATCCAAGAAAGTAGTTTCAAAATTTACAAATTATGAAACATGTAAAGTTCAAGAGCTTGACAAACTTGGAATCATAGAAAATGATTTGAACAATAATCAAATTACTCCAAAACATGTTGGCTACTGTCTTCTATCATAAGTTTATTTGTTTTACTTTAATATGTCCAGGATAAGCAATTGAAGCTATAGTATGATGCCTAAATTTCGCAGTGCACACTTTTTCGAAACTGTTGTTAGCACATCATAAAATCTGAGCGTAACATTTCGGGCTTCAATTCCACTGTTTGCATAATCGCTACTGCCCGTCATGGGAAAGATACACAAGCAGATGAACACTTATTGTAGGATAAAAATAATAGTTGGATATGTCCAGTATGCAGTATTATTTATTTCGCTCAGCAGAGCGAAATGTTTCCCTCCAATAGCCATGCGAACGTGATTGACCGTTGACATTTGTTGTTCACAGCTTACATCTCAAATGAAAACAGCTACTGGTCTGTACGGCCAGCACATAACCTTACTTGCCCTGCGCATGAGGTCATCCTTAATTGCAATCTTTCGCACATCATTGATCTTCAAGTTCAGTACACTGATATTGTGTGCAAATGTGTTTAACCCGTTACGGCAAAAAGCCCAATGACTATCGGTAGTATATAAACACAACATCAAAAACACAAGAACTGACCATAGAAGAAAGAGAGAGAATGACAAGGAGAAATGCAATCTGGCACTTCCATGTGCACACCGAGATGCCGTCAACCACAAGGCTATAGGACCGCACAGAATGGTGACATCATGTAAATATTCCTCATATGTCTGTTGCATTTCTTTAGAAAATCACAGCATAAAGCTGAGCAAACTACACTCTACAAGATGAAAAGATGGCACAACTTAGTTCCCTGTTGTGGGTAAAAACACCAGACTCAGAATCGAAAAGAACACTTCATATTCGTATAAGGCTTGCTAAAACATTAGGTGCCAGGGAAAAAAACCCTCGGCTTGACATATTTCTTTAAAGGGCAACTCCACTTCATTTGATAATCAGAAAACGATGCAGTCCTCTTCCGTATCATCTAGGAAGACGACACATCAAATATCACAATCTAATTCCATTTATATATCTTTACGTGGGGCGGAAAACTTTGCAAAGAGCCAAGTCACTGAAATCGACTAACTCTAGCAGGAAACGTGAAGCGCATTCAACAGCGCAGTTTTTAATACTGTAGTGTTTGCACAGCCAACATTGAGCCACTTTGTCAAAGACATGCCCTTTTTGTGCTTTTTCCTTCTCTAGGTGAAGTCAACAGATGCCGTGATGAGCTGCAAAATAGAAGAGTGGGCATGCATAGCCTTGATCGGCGCTAAAGACGGGAGAGCGCAGTTTTAAATGATCTAGTGGAGAATCATGTGATCATTCATACCGAAAGGTTTGCCATGGCTTGGATTGGATTGGATTTGGGGCTAACCCCTTTGTATCGGGGGATCTCAGCAGCGCTGGATCTAGCCTGGCTATACTTCGTTTCAGGTTCCGTCCGAGCGCAGCCAAAGGCTAAGGGACGGTTTGCATCTTCGAGAAGAGCATTCCTACGCACCACAAAGTAGTCCGCAAAACTAATTTGTTTTAAATCACTGTTTTGTGCGTACAAAATTGCACAATATTCCAGATGTGTAGTGCTGAGAATGATTTGCAACTAAAATAATTAAATATCTGAAGTTTATGTTTTTATTAATTTATGTAAATGATTGTGGTTTGGTGAAAACACGTACATTCGCTGGCAACACGGCTGCAGCGCTCGTTTTTTCTGTGTGATTTCATTCCCATAATGGCCGAATCATATGCTTTGCTGCTTTCCTCACCGAGTCGCTTCAAAACATTTTTTTCGAAAAGGCAAGTTTGGGAGTCAGGCGCGAGAGGTCGTAATGAATATCTGCGTTCAAATTCGGCAGGAGACTCCGGCCGCGTCGTACCGCGAATGCGTTGTAAGCAAGAAAAGCGTCCTGGCCACTACAATTCACTGATACGCGGCGAAATCAGGGCACCCCTTTACCTGCCGATCACATTGAACGCCGAGAAGCTGATGGAAAGGACTGCGCCTCGAGCTCTGGTATATATGCAGACAATAAAAGGAAACATCAACGGCCGGGTCATCGGTCACCTTGCAATGTGTACTTACATCTCGAAACTATGCCGAAACGCCGAACAGGTGGAAAGCTCGAACAGAGGCGCCAGCGGCCAGCTTACGTACTGACATCCCCTGTGACTAAATTCCAGAATGTGAAAGGGCACTTTATAAACCTGTAGCAGACGATACAGTTGATACACCCGTAGCAGACGAAATACCCGGCGAGCGCGGGCGGCGCGGACGACCCGCGGCCCAGTGGAGGGATACAAAAGTGCAGGCGAGATCGCGTGACCTATTGCCGGCGTGTGATTGGCTCCGGCCACACGTAGCTTTGGCTGCGCTCGGACGGAAGTTGAAACGAAGTATAGTAGCTACACTTTGACAACACAAGACCAATGTTGCCTGTTGCAGCCAAAGTTCCGGTTTTGGTATCCGCTAAGTTTAAAGAAAGATTGGTAACACAAATATGTCATGTTTCGATAAACAAAGTATGTGGGGCTGTTTATTAGTGCTTTTTAAAGTCGAATCATACATAATCCCGAACTTTTTTTAATTGAACGGAGTTGTCCTTTAAGAGAAGCTGCAAAGCTTTAGGAAAGAAATAAGTGAAGGACAAATTCCCGTTTAGGTTTTCCTGGAGAGTCCAAACATCACAACCGTTTATCCCATAATCCTCACTAAACACGGCAAAAGGCAAAAACACCGAACCGATGCTGACATGAAACGTGTTGATGACGTCATAATTCGGCTGCTGTTCGTGAAGAGATCTGGCTGATTTGGCTTGCATTCTCTTGGGTATAAAGGATGAAGACACAATGAACCCTCAATTAGAATGTGTTGCGAGGACCCTCGACATGATCCCATACTCGTTCAAGTCCTTAACAATGCAGTTCGGTGAGGCAAAGCGCCCTGGCGCCCCTTTCGTGACGTCACTCCGCACTCTCTTCCCCCATTTTCCCGTTCACCGGCCTGTGAAGGGTAGTGGTTTAGAGTCTGTTTTTAACGCGTCTTTTTGGCTAATCTGTACTTTAAATAATGAAATTTGTGATCCTCAAAGAGTAACAATATTCGTCACCTTCGAAGAATAATTAAGGAGAATAAATGGTTTTTTATTAAATTAAAAGCCATCGCAGCTTCTTTCACATTAAAACCCTTAACACATAATTTGAATATACCCGTGTTTGCATGAAAAAAATGTTACGTTCGACCATCACATTTGCCCATTTGCCTTATACAAAGGCCAAGGCAACGAAAGCATACATAGCTTATAGCGGGCAGTGGGCAGGTAAAAAAAGTCCCATGATCATGTATGGTCACTTGATCATTTCCCGTGGACATGTAATGTGATCACATTACCTTACGCAGATACTTGATCACATATGATCCTACGTCACCTTACGTTACACAATGTTAAGTTACATGGTTGCCATATACGTTGCAATACGTATGTTACACAGCTACTTGTTTCGCATAGCAATTGAATGGGAATTTACCGGCATTGCCAATTTGTACCGCTATTTACCCGCCCTGCTGGTGTCCTTTCTGCTGTCGATCTGCCCACGCAGCTCTAGGGCATGCGGCTTTATAAAGCTCATGACATGCACACCGTGAGGGTGGGCATGCCATGGGCTTTTCACACACACAGTGCTGCGCTGCCTCAGTGCTCGTAAGATTGTGAGTCACCGGCCCTTCCCTGTCTCATATCCTGCATCTTAAGTTGCTCCTTGAGTGGGTCGGAGTGCCTAAACAGAGTGCAAATTTCCTGGCTTCTAATATCAATCCACAGCTGTGTAGCACTGCGCATCACAAGAAAACTGGCCTTAATCGCCTGAGCCGAAAACGTTAACTGTACCTTGATCCTACGGGTAAAGCCTGATGACATATTATGTACAGTGTCACTCAAGTGATTAAAAGCTCATAAAATTGACTGCAAGCCTAGCAAATCTCCATAGACACACTGCACATTCTGTTTCATCTAACATTATATGTGGGATCAAGGTGTTTGGATTAAATTAGACAGTTGGACAACATTTAATATAAAGGATGCTTATGCCCTATCAAAGTAGACTGCATTTAGGTCCATGGGGTGTTGATCAAGCCCAGATTCCGGTGATGGACTCTAAAGCTGCCTGTCTTAAAAGAAAGAAGCGGCCTTCAATTTGTCAATTTTGAATCTAGAGTTTGTTGTTATTTATATGATGGTGCATTTTCAAGACTCATCATTATTGATAATAATAACATGTAGAAATAGAGGTTTGTTTGTTCACGTACCACCCATACAAAAGCCAACCGAATTGCAACTGAAGCACACCTGTGACCTCAGCTCATCGCGGTTCCCTTTCGCAGCCTGGATTGATTGTTGCCGCTATGGGAACCAAGTAACATGCTCAGGCATTCATCTACCCACCTAACGCTTGGTTGCCTTGGCGACCAAACACAACTACGGAAGAATACCACAACGCGCTGAGACCACTGGCGTTCTTCCGCCCCCTTTTGGTAGGCTATTCCATGAGTGTGAACAAAACAGTTCAATAAAAATGGCTCACACCTGACACCAAAGGCTCATTTTCTCGAGTGCCTAGTGTTTTAAAAGCATAAGACAGCAAGCAAGATTTTTTTATTTATGTTTTTAAGTTTTATTTTCTTTTATCCACAACATGGTGCTAAAGTATCAAGTGCAGAAAAGATTTGAAAGGTTGCACAACCATATTTTTGCCTTTGCAATTTGAGGTGAACAAGTTGACAAGTGCATGGGCTACACAGCATCTCTGCTGCAGGTGGAAAATTTCAGACACTCCGTGCGGCATCAATCAATTCAGAGTAATTCATTAGGAAGACTCTTATGGGTCCATACATTCATTCCATTTGTTTTGCAGATATGCAATGCAGAGAAACTTCTTTTACAGACAGAAAGAAAATCAGTGGAGACAGAGCACAAGCTCCAGCAAACCCAAAAAGTGAAATTGTGGTTAGAGACAGAAAACTGAAGCATCAAATGAGGCAGAATAAATACTGGATTATCAAAAAAAAAAAATACCAAAAAAAAAAACTTTTTTTTTTTTTTTTTCAAGATTACAAGTAGCATAGGAGCCTGTGTTCTACAACTCCTGGTAGGAGAGAATCTCCGATTGTGGTTTTCGGGTGTCATACTAGTACAGTAAATTTGGCCATGGTCATTGACCTATTTCTCTGACACTTACAGGTATGAATTTATATTTACATACCTTGTGTCTCAGAGCTGCGGTCTTTCTGTTTCGATGATGTTTTTCTCAAATTTTTTTGAAGACCACTCGGTCCCGCCACATCCTGCGCAGATTTGGAGGACATAGATATAACAAAAAATTACAACAATAAAATTCTTTCATAAATTAAGCTATTATAAAAGCAAGCAAGAGCTACAAAAAAACTCTGGCGTCGTCGTCAATGACCTGATTCAAAAGGATAGGACAAGGACCATTTGTTTTTGTCCCATCACTTTTAATTAGGCAGTTGTTCATGCAAAAGGATGGGACAGAAATCAAGCACTTATCCATCTTGAAACATATCGTAGATACTCGCTTGTTTTCAGCCAGACCCAACCCCAGACATTTGTGCTGTTGCACGAGGATCTAAGGAAACACGTCAGCAAAACCAAAATTGCAGGGAAAGTTGCCCGTCTGAAGTGAGGCCAAGGCAAACTATAGCAGGCATCCAGCTTTAGTAACATAAATAAAATATATGCACACACCCAACTCAAGATGCTTCGAGACCTCATTGGCTTCCTTTTTTGGAACCGATCAAGGCTGAAACCATGCACATACATACCACATTCAGTGTTTCCCGACTTTCCACGGCATCATGCAGAATGACAGCTGGAAGTGGCACCCTTTCTTTCACCATTTGCTTCATGAGCTGAGTCTTTGTTTCTAGAAATACAAAAGAAATATACACTGGACTAAACATGCAACAGGACAGAAGATTAGACTACTGTATTAAATTCAAACTGAGAGGGAATAAGGAAAGACAGGACAAAAATATGTTTGAAACACCTTATGAAAAAAGATTTGATCCTTCGTTTGTTCATTTTTACAGCACTCACTTTTCTGTCGGTTAACATGTTTAGCGAAAAACAACTTTTCCACATTAACTATAATAAATTGGTGCAATGCCTAACATTTTGTGCAGACATAGTGTAGTACTTTTCTAAAATAAACAATGATGCTACAGCCATGTCTTGAGCATGAAGCACTCTGCGAGTCCCTTGATAGCTATCGTCTGGAAGTTCACTTGTCAGGCTATGGGAGAAACAATAAGCGAGTTGAGGGGGTTCAGAGAGTGGGTTATCGGTCTGTCTTGACTGGGTGCCATGCTTCCGCTGTAGATGAAAAACTTGCAGTACAACTGCTAGCCTGGGGTCATACTGCACTGGTGACATGTTTCTTTTTCTTTTTTTTTACACTGAAGCCTGAAACTAACAGCCTTGTGTTTACAATTTATATGCCTCTGAGTGTAGTAAAGGAAACATTTCTACAGTGCTCTATCTGTGCATGCATCAGAGTGCACTGAGAGTCGTCATGGGTGCACCTGTTAACTCATCGCCATGTGGCATGCTCTCCCGATGAGGCCAATCAAGCACGGCCAAACACGGAACATCACAGCATCTGTCGTCCTTCTGGGCATGTTATAATCGGCTTAGCAAATCGAGCACAGCGAACGTGTTCGACCTTAGTGCGTTTTCTGTGCACTTGAGTTTGAGTGACTGTAGCCTCGTGTGCGCTCAGACGTAAGGGTAAAACGAAGTATACTATTCTGTGGTTACTCTATACTCCGTCTCACTTTTGTGCGCCGCAGGCGAAGGCAACGCCAGGAGAGGGGAGCGCTAAGAAGGCAGGATGGAAGAGGAATGTAACGGAGGGCGAGAGGAGAATGGGAGAGCGCTCAGAACGTTGGAGAAAAGAAGGGGTTCCGTCTCCTCTTCAGGAATTGTACTAAGATATTGAGGTGGGCTAGTTGGATATGCATGATGTAAAAATTAAATAGCGCAAAGGTTAGACAAAGGACAAAGGACAGAACATGTAGACAGGACAAGCGCTAACTCACAACTGGCGTTTTAATAGAAAATAAGAGAAGGAAGCAGCATAGAAATACGCCGAAAAATTATAAATCTTCTGTCTTCCTTTTTCGGCGTATTTCTATGCTGCTTCCTTCTTTTCTATTAAAACACCAGTTGTGAGTTAGCGCTTGTCCTGTCTACATGTTCTGTCCTTTGTCCTTTGTCTAACCTTTGCGCTATTTAATTTTTACATCATACTCCTCTTCAGGCTTCCTAGCGCTTTCTCTTTCTCCCCTCGCCCGGCGTTACCCTCGCCTGTGATGCACGCAACTAGTGAAACGGGGTATAAGCATATACAGTCGGCAGTAAAAGTTTGCGGAACATGGAAGAGACAGCTGAAATACATCGCTGCGCCATCTGACGACGCAGGCCAGCTATTCAGACCCATTGCATGCACAAGCACATTCTTTAGTTCTCAAAGTTATATATGTTCACTCGCTTCCATTCGACAAGCTCCCGATATACCGAAAAAGGCGCGAGGAGCTGCTTTGTCAGCAGCTATGCTGAGCATCTGCCTCAGCCACCGCAATGGGAGACAATGCCTGCATGCCACCTTTTGCCGAGTCAATCACTGTCCCGATAAAGTTTTGCTCCAAGCTCAACTGTAGCTGAACAATTTTTTTTTCTTTTATATTACCATGGCCTGCTCGACTGTAGCTGAACAATTTTTTTTCTTTTATATTACCATGGCCTGGTATTTGTGAAGAGTGCAAACCAATTTTCAATATTTGACAGCAATGACTAGCTTATCTTTTCATTGTAACCTAAGCTGTCGAGTGGTCAGCAATATGCAATAAAACATAAATTATCTAACTTGCCATGTTAGGTAAGGCTTTGCCTTCACAGAAAATTTTACCTATACTCCATCTCACAAGCTGTGTGCAACAAAGCCATGGGTGCAAGAAGGGCATGTCTGAAAGCAATGCGCTCGTGCCTTTGCCTCTGCTGCACACAACTTGTGAGATGTAGTATAGAGTTCACATCAAGAAAAGAAGGTTGATTATTTTGTTCTTTTTATGACTGCTGCAGGTGGGTTCTGCTGCTGTTTGGGAGATCAAAAACAGTAGCACCCCCCCCTTTTGCCCGTCTCCAGTATCAAGAGTGCATCGGACGGAAGTGAGCAAACATGCATGACTGCCGAGCACAGAGGGATGAGCACGTGCAGACCATGGGTCTTGATAGCAGTTGGTGCATTGTCAGAAGGCACAGCGATGCATTTCGGCTGCCACTCCGATGTCCCGCAAACTTTTCCTGCTGACTAACTACATGGTACTGCAAGAGATGAAAGCTTTCATGTCTTTGGAGTCAGAAGTCTGATCAAGAAAAAAAAAAAGTTTTGGTTTACTTTTTTTTTTAGCGGAGCTAAAGTTGAGGCTTGGGTTAGTTGGTACGACATACTTCGGGAAATTAAAACAGTGCATAAGACAAGGGACCAGACGAAGAAGTGACATGGATGCACCGCTGACTTACAGCTGAGTTTATCGATCGCAAAATCACAATACACCGTAAAATACCGAGCAAGCGCCCACTCAAAATTTGAAGAAAATCACGAAAAGATAGGGGATGGGCACCTGTGAGGTGATCAATTTTACATATATATATATATATATATATGTACTGTACATATCTTTTCAGGTGTTTCAAATTTTGGGGGTGGACGCTTAGTGTGGAATGGGAAGACGCACAGTATTCTATGGTTTACATGCGTTGTCACGAACAAAAGGAAGAAAAAATTAAAGAAAGTAATCAGCCCACAAGATGTATCACTAATAAAAAAGAAAAGAGAAGGCACCACTACAGAGCCAACAGAGCATGTGGTAAAAACGAGACAAGGAACTAGAAAATTAATTTCTTTGCCAGACAGGGCCACCGAAGAATTGCCTGACAGATGTAACGCTCAACTTCGCTATCTCAACAGCCTCACACCGTTGGAAGTCGGGTAGGCAGCCACAGTTGCGGCAATGAATGCCAAGATGACCAGACACGGTAGTGGAGACACTGTAGGCGTGATTTCTTAATCTGTCATTCAGACAGCGACCCGTCTGACCAACACAACGCTTGCCACACGCCAGAGGGAAAGAATAAACCACTCCCTCTTAACACGCGACAAAGCTATCTCAATGTCTCGTTTTGCCAGCCGTAGCCTCCATAGAAGAGGGGTTAACAGCTCTGCACAACCTTGACAATTTATCAGGAGCAGAGAACAACACGTCCATGTCACACCTGCCCGTAATCGTTTTAGGTTGTGGGCCAAGCCGTGCATATAAGGAAGGACAACAAAATTTCTTCTTTCTCTTCCCTTTTCGTTATTGGCCCCTTTGCGCTCGTCACAGGCCTGCTCTTAATATCTTTGAACAGGAACCCGGCGACCGCTGTTAACACGTGGGAGGGGAGTCTAGCATCTGGGAGGCATTCAGTTTGCCTATACACCAACTCAACTCTCCTACGTCACGCCGCGGTGGTGGCGCGCCGGACGCACTTCCGGTCTGTGGCGGTGGGCAGAAGTCGCCGTGCCAGACATGCATTCCTGTGTTCCCTTGGAAGAAACGAGACAAAAAACCTGCTTTCTCGTCAAAATGCTGCGACGGGGTTGTACCAAGAGAGTCTGGACCGGTTTGAAGATCAGTTTTCATGTGTTTTTGCCCCCTCCGTTCGTCCGAGAACGTGGATAGTAGCCGTGAAAAGGGCAAACCAGACGCTGTCGAACTACGATTGCGTGCGCGGGCAACACTTTGTGGTCGCCAGATGTATTTGCTTTGTTCCAACATAAACGAGAGAAAACCGCCAAGTTGTCCGAACCACCCACGGGTTCAGTGCGTCTTCAAATTCACACGGCCGCCTGATCGTTCGAACTTTCGTCTGCTCTTTCAAACGTCTCCTTTTTGTCGTCTGCTCGTTCAAACAAAAGCGGCCCGTAGACCAAACTTTGACCCGGTGATTGCAATAAGAAGTAATTGCAGACCTCAAAAGACTTAAGTAGGCTCGGTGTAAAAAGTAGATACAAGATGTTGATCATTGGTACCGGAGGTCATCACCGACTTGTTACGCTTGGTCTGTTTCCGCTTCCGATTTTCAGTATCGACGTCGATCATCGCCGCTACCTTCTACACTTTTGCAACACGAGCGACGTCGCTACCGAAAATAGCTGGAAGAATCTCATCATGGTTTTGGCGTCCATTCTGCGGCGTTCATGCGAATGAATCGCCGCACGTCAAATTATTTACGGAAAATTTAGCGGCGTAACGAGCCTTGATAATTTCGCTTAAGCGATTAAAGTGGTAAAACATTGCGATGAGGACGTAGAATCGACAATTCCAACGCGAAAAAGAGTAGGCAGACTCACACAGACGCCGACAACGTGACATTCGAGTGGTTTGTTGACGCGGGACGCGTGCATTCTTGCCCGTACCTCATTACGCATGCGTTCGAACTGTCGTCTGCTCTTTCAAACTTGGCTGCTTTTTGTCGTCAGCTCGTTCAAACGACAGCGGCCCGGAAACCAAACGTTGACCCGGTAATTGCGATAAGAACTAAGTGCAGGCCTCAAAACACTTTTGAAGGTTGGTTGTGGTAAGTAGGCTAAGTGTAAACAGATACAAGAAGATGTTTATCATCATTGTTACCAGTGGCCATCACCGACTTGTAATGCCCGATTCTACTTGCGGTTTTCAGTATCGACGTCCACCATCTCAGCTACGGTCCACGCTTTTGCAGTCCGAGCAACGTCGCGTCTGAAAACAGCGAGCAGAATCTGATCGTGGGAGTCAGGCTTTAGCGCCCATTCTGCGGCGTCCACGTGAAATGAATCGGCGCACGTCACATTATTCACGCAAAGTTTTGCCTCGTTAGTTTTACTGAAGCCGCCCAAATAGTCAGACATTGTTAGGAGGACGTAGCATCAACAATTCCAACGCGAAAAAGAGCACGGGGACTCCCACCGACACCAACAACAACGCAATTCAATGGTTTGTTTATGGGCGACGGCGGGCTTTTTGCCCACCATCCACCGCGCATGCGCGGCGCCGGTGGCGTCCGCTAGGGGCGCTCCGGTTTGTTTGTAAACATGAGTTGGTGTATAAGAGCCAAGTTGAATGTTGTGATAACAAGACTTCCGCAGAGCATGTGTATAGCAAGTCCTCGCGCCCGCTAGGACTTGCTATACACCTCACACATGCCGGATTTCCCTCCCACGTGATAACAGCAGTCACTGAGATCCTGCTCAAAGATATTAAGAGCAGGTCTGTGACGAGCGCAAAAGAGGCCAATAATGAAAAGAGAAGAGAAAGAAGAAATTTTGTTGTCATTCCCTATATGCACGGCTTGGCCCACAACCTAAAACGGAACGCAGGCAGATGTGACGTGGACGTGTTGTTCTCTCCTCCTGGCAAGTTGTCAAGGTTGTGCAGAGCAGTTAACCCCTTTTCTAGGAAGGCCACGGCTGGCAAAACGAGACATTGAGATTTATTTGTCGCGTGTTAAGAGGGAGTGGTTTATTCTCTCCCTCTGGCGTGTGGCAAGCGTTATGTTGGTCAGACGGGTCGCTGTCTGAATGACAGGTTAAGAGATCACGCCTACAGTGTCTCCACTACCGTGTCTGGTCATCTTGGCATTCATTGCCGCAACTGTGGCTGCCTGCCCGACTTCCAACGGTGTGAGGTTGTTAAAGGGATACTTGAACGAGATTTGAAATATTCCCGTCGTGTTCAAAAATAGGTTGAATATGATCCACAATATCCGTAAATGACAATCGCACGTTCGTATTTTGAGCCTGGTGGCTGTATTTTTCGTTATAAACGGCCCACTCTGGCAAGCGCTCGGAGAAGGCCCAGCGGAGACCACGTGACATCCGACGCAATCGTGACGTAGGTCGTCTCAAGACGAGCAAAGCTACAGCGAGGCTGACGTCGAGAGGATGGCCTAGTCGTTCCAGCCACCGAAGTGGCTGCTTTTGTACGAATTTTGAGTGACGGATTAATCTTCTATAGTCTTGTAGGGGGACAATAGCGACTTCTGCGACACACAAAAGGCATTCTCGGGAAGAGGGGAGTTCCTCCTGCCCCTCTTCTCTCGTCGTGGCCGGAGACGAGACAACCTCCGTCACTAGCTGTCAAGGTTCCTAGACGGGCATTACAAGCGAGGCGTTAGCGACGTCCACCAGGTGCTCTTTGCTAATCATTTAATTAGTTTTAAAATTCCTTTTCGTGACTTTTTTAACAAGATATTAATATATTCGATCTGATGCTGCTTTTCTGAACACATATAGACCAAAAAATGAGCGCCGAAATTTTGTTGTAGTATCCCTTTAAGCGTAACAGGTACTAGTTGACACGCAAAATTCTTGAGGCTGTTGAGATAGCGAGGTTGGGCACTACATCTGTCAGCAGTCCTTCAATGGCCCTGTCTGGCAAAGAAATTAATTTTCTAGTTCCTTGACTCGCTTGTTTTTTTACCACACGCTCTGTATGGCTCTGTAGAGGAGCCTTCTCTTTTTTTTTTTTTATTGGTGATGTGAGCTGATTACCTCCTTCAACTTTTTTCTTCCCTTTGTTCGTGACAATGCATGTAAACCGTAGAATATTGTGCATCCGCCCATTCCACACTAAGCGCCCACCTCCAAAATTTGAAACACCTGAAAAGATATGTACAGTACATATATATATGTAAAATTGATGACCTCACAGGTGCCTATCCCCTATTTTTTGCGATTTTCTTCGAATTTTGAGTGAGCGCTTACTCAGTATTTTACGGTATACTGCGATCGATAAACTCAGTTGTAAGTCAACGCTGCATCCGTGTCACTTCTTTGTCTGGTCCCTCGTCTTTTGCGCTGTTTAAATTTCCCCCAAAAATTGCTTTTTTCTAGTTATTTTTTTTTTCCTTTTATATCTTTGCTTAGAGGCACCATAAAAAAAAATTATAATAGGGCTAACTGGACGCGCTCTCATAAAGAAACTTTGTGCTCCTTTTTTATCTTTTGATCCAGAAAAGGCAATGTTCTCAAACTTCAGCATCGGTTTGTTGTTGCGATTGGCGCGGAAGCCAGCGTTAGTACCACATTCACACCTTTCTGCGATGCCTACTTTGTCTATGAAAATTAAGTGAAAGGTCTCATCCGCTGGGACGTTTCACCGTGAGTGCTCATAACCCTGCGACAGCAACGACTGTCCTACATGCACTGACCTGTAGAACCTGAAAAACCTTGCACCGCCAACTGTATTGTGATCGCGACGCTTCGCACATGCACCCATCGACGAGACAAAGTCCTCGCACAGCGAGGAGGAAGGACGCTTGTCCAGCTTGAACTCAGTTCTTTTTAACACTCCATCAAGAAACATCGCATATTCTCCTCACAAAGAGCCATTCCGAACGCTCAATTTAAGCCCGATAGCCGTGAAACAAAGAAATGACATCTAGTCCTTTCTCTTGGTCCAAATGCTCGTTCTCTTTTAAATAATAGAGACAAAACCTAACCCAAAGTTGAATATATATTTCTGGTTCTAGCAAATGGTAGAATGGTTTACTCACCTCCCAACATTATAACCTTAGCGTCATAGTATCCTCCATCGCCGCCATCAGGGCCCTGCCAGAAGGCAAGTTTCGACTTCTTGGGGTCGAAATCCTCTAAATGCTTTGGCTCGAACCTCTGAATTAATGAGATGGGAAGTATAGACGTCTGCTTGTCCGCGTATCTAATATAAGCGTACATTCTTCCTCGTTCACACAACTTGCAGGTGCTCCCACGTGGACTCACGAAGCTACGGAACAATCATAAACAATCCCACGAGTGACCAGCCCGGCTTGTACTTGGATTTGGATTCGTCGGCTATTCTGGCTATTCACTAGTTTCGTTTTGGAGCGTACAAAACTTTACAATGCCTTTCTCAAAATATAGGTAGGAAAACTGTGCACGTTGGGGGGGGGGGGGGGGGGGGGGGTCGAAGAACTCGATCTTGCAGAGCCTAATAATAAAGCATTGAGCTATCTGTAACAATAATCTCGCTAACTACATCACACTCACTCATTTTCTTTGCAAAAGTGCGCAAACACCTCTTTTTTTTTTTTTAATAATGAGGTAATGATGGTCACTTGCAGATAAAGTTTACATCGATTAGAAGTGCAACGTATGTTGCACGTGAACACATAAAGAAAGTTTCACATGCAGCGATTTTGGCCCTAGAGCGGTGCGATTTCTGCCGTCGCGGCGCTCGTGCCGCTCAACCGCTGGTGCTGGCCAGAACGCCGCGACGGCACAAATCGCGCCGCTCTAGGGCCAAAAACGCTGCATGTGAAACACGCTTCACAGCAGGAAAACGCGTACACGCAGGAGGCCTTGTGGGTTACCAAGCCCCACCGCGACATTCGTGCGTCGTATACATGCCAACATTGGCATCCAAAGCCTGATGCATTTGTAACGTACAGTGCACCACAGTATATGCACGTGCAGGGGCGAGCAGTTAACAGGAACATTAGAGCAGTGACCCTCCTCCCCCCCCCCTCGAACACTCCCTAAATTTTAGAAAATTAATAATTAATAAATTCACAAAAAAAAAAGATCACCAGTTGAAAGACACTCAACCAGATATACGATAACTGCATGTTAGCGTCTAACATTGAATGCTGTAACCATTGATCTCCTGTGTAACACCCAAAATGGGAGAACTAGAAGCTAAGTATTACAGCATTATTCCTAACTAATTACCGCTCTATTAGACATTACTATTGGCGTCCAACAGAATATCGTGCAACGCCTCAAAATCGGGAGAACAAGGAGTCGAGCATTTCAGTATTAGGCCTAACTCTCGAACTATCCCTAACATCAGCCAAAATGTGGAGCCAGTGCTCGATTGGCTATCGCGTGCATGTTGATTGAGTCCAACGCGAACACTCGCCGCCCTTGTCAGTCGCCGGATCTTTAACGCAAGCAAAACAAAAAAAACAAAAAAACCGCCGACCAGGTATTTTAAGTGTTCACGATGTTTAACTGTCTTTGGAGCGTCAACGTATCGCGCTGACATTTACTACAGGGGTGCCCCAAGTTGGTGGATTAATCATTTGAAAGTATAAAACATAAAACACCCAAAGTAAAAAAAAAAAAAAAATGCAAACGTTTTTGATTATGGACAAATTTCTCCTAAGCCTTTTTTTTTTCCTCGACATCATCAAGAATATTCTCGGCTACTCTGTCATTTATTACGACTGAAATACGGGTGGAATGGAAAGGAAATAAACTGGCTACCATAATACTGACCTAATTTGGCCGAAACGAGCGCCACAGAGACAAAAAATAATATTTAGGCTTACATGCAAAGCACATAAGGATGTTTCATTTTACTTGTTTTACTCAGGTGAACTAAACTTTCCATAACTTTTTCTTAAAAGCTTCCACCATCATATACACTTGTGTGCTGAACCCCGCTGGAATCTATTCGTTTCGCTGATTCGTTTTATGCTGTGCATTCAGAGGGCCAACGAAATGTCGTAACTCCCTGGGCCGGCTTGCTCGAAGCAGCGTCAGCAGCGTCTCAGCTGAGACTGGTGAAAGAAAGCATTGCCAAGGCTAACGTTTGAGTCTGAATTTGAAGCGCGTCTCAGCTTGCGCGATTGCCTTGGAAGTGCTTTCTTTCTTGCAGTCTGAGCTGAGGCGCTGCTTTGAGCAAGCCGGCCATGGTGTCCCGATACGTATGTTTTCTTCTTGTTTTTGGTCATTGGAGAAATTCTTCACGGTACTTAGACAAAGTCGCCGTTAGGATTGTGCACGTGAGTGCGGAGTCCGGACTTCAGAGAGTGTTGAGCAGAACTAGCGTAACAGGCGTCAACTACGGCCGCCAATTGTGTTCCACTTAGAAACTACGTGTGTGTTGTCGAAATATTACATCCCGAGGTTTCTAACTGCCTCAAAGCGGTAGGCCTCTGGGCCTACGGCTTCGGGCAATGAGTCGGTTTTAAGCCGGTTTTATATGTACCCAAAAGCTGCGATTAGTACATTAATAATGTGGACACAATTTTATAATCACTATAATCAGTTGGCTGAACACAGTTGAATAACCCCGCAAGTAAAAATTATTCTCTTAAAAAAAATAATAAAATAACAAGTGTAGAAACCGACACTAAACCAACGTTGGCTGGTCAACATTAGTGTTTTTTTTAAATTTATCTTTAAATGTACTTAGGTTCATTAAAAAAAAAATAAAGCAAATAATAATTGTAGAATTCTATACCCCGAAAAAAAAAATGTAAATACTTTGTTAGTTTCGGTTTGAATATGAAATAAGGAGAAAAGAAAAAGAAACAATTATTTGCATGGCTCAAGATGTGACTACTAGTTTTAATAATATTTAGAACAGGAATCTAGGTAGAGCTCATTCATGTGCGAAAATAACAATCCTAATTTACGATTCTATCTGTAGCCGAGCGAAGCCAAGGCTGAAGGGATTCACGTGTTGCGCACTGGTCTTATCGTTTTGGTTCTATCCCCCGTGGTCGCCGGCGGCGAACATGGCGAGCCCTAGGACTCCGAAACGAAGAAAACGGTACCTATATTCTGATGAAGACTTTGTACTTCCTCGATCGACGCAATGTCTGCATGAGAAAAACAAGCGGGACTCTGAGTTGCAAAACTCGCCGTCGAATCGACAGGCAGCTAGCGAATCACCACCGCTACCTGGGAGTCCCGAACACAGTGACGAGCCCCTCATTTCCTCGGGTAGCTCCAGTGAACCACCACCGCTACCTGCGAGTCCCGGACAGAGTGACGAGCCTCCTGTTTCGTCGGGTAGCTCCAGTAGGAGCTCATCGTATAGTTCGCCATCTGACGAAGAGCCTGAAGAACCGAGCTGGGCCGCCGACTTCAGCGGCGACTCTCACGAATCGCCTTCGGATGTAAATGATGTGAGTGATACCGAGGGGAGCACTGAGGGGGAGAGTGGTAACGCGGAAGAAGGCACCCGTTCCGCTTCATTTCTGCTGGATGACGATGGTCTTCTTCAACGCTGCCTCGCGGAGTTTGGCAGCGCCACTCTGCCGCACTCTACAACAACCAAAGCGGCCGCCGTCGCTATGTTGTTGTCCATAGCAAGTGCCCACAGAGTGACCTGGACTCTGCTTGAGCATATCCTAGAGTTCGTCGACATGCTGTATGGAGCGACGACTCATGTTCTGCCACGGAGCAAGTACATGTTCCGGAAGCTGTGGTGCTCGAGGACGTCTGCTGTAGCCAGAAAGTACCTGTACTGCGAAAACTGCACCAGACTGCTCGAAAGCAGTGCTACTGCTCCAGGGTTGGCCTGTGCTGCGTGCAACCTTTCTTATAATCAGGAGATGGTCCTGAAGGCTGGATCGTACTTTACGATTTTAGACGTTAGCGAGCAGCTCAAGCACGTCATTTCGAAGGAGAAGAAAGAGCTGAGTGAAAACATGGAGAAGATCGAAGAGTCCTTGTCTTCGCCAGAAGTAACGGATGTGACGACTGCATCGAACTACAGGTGCCTAAGACAGGATGGCGTGATCAAAAAGGGAGACCTGACACTGATCGTCAATACGGACGGGAGCCCATTGTTCAAGTCGTCGCGTTCGTCGATTTGGCCAATCCAATTCAGCATCAGTGAGCTACCACCGCAAAGAAGATTTACGAGCACCACATTAGCAGGTCTGTGGTTCGGAAGGAACCATCCGAACATGTCGGTGTTCATGTCGACGTTTGCTGAAAGTGTAGTGTCTGTGCCACCCATTGAGTGGAGCTACGAGGGCGAAGACTACTCCTCAAGGGTGCAGATCATCGGCTGCACAGCTGACGCTCCTGCTCGTGCTGCAGTCCAGAACCACGTGACTTATGCTGGCTACTTTGGTTGCCCCTGGTGCCTCATCAAGGGAAAACACGAAGGAGGTCAGTATGTCACTTCTAAAGGAGTTGGCTGTCTTCGGGATGAGTGTTGTGCTTTGTAA
This sequence comes from Ixodes scapularis, assembly GCF_016920785.2. Classification (NCBI taxonomy): domain Eukaryota; kingdom Metazoa; phylum Arthropoda; class Arachnida; order Ixodida; family Ixodidae; genus Ixodes; species Ixodes scapularis. Next base: position 112,604,123 of record NW_024609857.1, on the reverse strand, counting down.
AGTAACATTTGCATACTTGCAATAGTATTTCATACTTATGCAAGGTTTCAGAGGTTACTATTAAATTGTTCATAAATGGTATTTCCTTGCAGGATGTATTCGGTATGCGTATGACGAAGACGATCAGGAACCAGCTCCTGAACGAACAGCTGCCATGGTGCTGAGAGACACAGAACTGGCAGGGCAGTTCAGGGTTGCCGTGCAAGGGGTGAAGGGACCTTCATCACTGGCCACTGTCCCCAATTTCGATCCTGTCTGGGGATACACAGTGGATTACATGCACTGTGCCTTGCTGGGTGTGACGAGGCAGGTCACAGAGACCCTGATTGCATCGTCGAACTCCACCATGGCTTTCTACATTGGTATGCATCATTCTCACTATTTTAAATGCCTCTCTGTTGCTTTCCACATTTTTTGCAATCACTGCAGTATGTTAAAGGGGTTCAGGACATGGTAAAAATAAATTCTGAGGTAACTATGGCATTGGAACCCATTAAATGTCACTATATATTTACTAAATTTGTTTTGCCAGCACCATGTTACAGGGTGAAACAAGGAGACGCCAGGCTCTTTAAATTGACCGAAAAATTTGGTTTCTTAACCTATCGCGCTACGACTTTGTGCAGCGTTGCCCACAGATGGTGCATTTTTTTTGTAAAATTTTCAAAGAGCAAACTTACATGAGGAAAAAGTGAAGAATGAGAAAGGCTTACCTCCTATGGAAACGCAGCGACGCCACCGGTCTGCAAACAACACGGTGCCGTTGCATATTTGACCAAACGCGATGAAATGCGGTAGCCTTACAGAGACACTGTTAATGAAAACAAAATGCTGCTGTTGCTGGTGCCGTTCGTGCATTTGTTGCCCTCGGCATGCTCTGCTGCTTGACCCATCGAGCTCTTTCTATACCTGCTGATTACACCACTGTCAACAACTGTGAGGAGGACCGGGGCAGTGCGAGGAGCCTTCTGGTCACGTCGGCCATGTGGCAAAGATTTTTCGGCCTGCTGAGAAAAACATGATGAGCTCTGTACGCTCACTGGCCGACTGCACACCACATGATTTCGCTGTCCCTTTCCGGCTTTCTCCCGCCTTTACTTTGCCTGCCTCCTTAGAGGTGGTGTTGCACGAGCCCCCTCCCCCTTCCCCCAGCTTTTATAGTCCGCGCAATGGATGGAGAACTTGGGAGGATATGCCCACTAATTACAGTCGCCGAACACACTAGGTGCAGGGCGCAATGTTATTTCACTCACGAGTGAAGGTATTACACAATGTTGAGCATGGTCATCCTATAAAGCTACCGCTTTAAAAACATGGCGGTGTGTTTCCGTGCTTCATATAGTTCAAGGGCTGAAGCTAGGTAGCGGCATCTCGTAAGCCGTCACAAGTGGTCGCACTCGTAGGCGGTCGCAACTGTGCGAACCAGCTTTTATTGCTACTGTTGTATGTCACACTAATAGCATCAAAACACAACAGCAACACTACTAACCATCCCACATCCAAGGTGCTTCCCAAGCACATTATCAGGTATTAGTGAGTGAAATTCAAATTATAACCTGGATAAAGTGCTTGGGAGAAAAGACACAAGCATCACACCTGGTTGAAAAGACCATTGCTACGCAGGCGACTCTTTTAATTTTGTTTTTTCTCACTACATTAAGAACTGCGCTTAACCACCAAAAACTTGTATATCTTATGCAATCTTGTGTGCAGCAAAGACGAGGACAAAAAGGGAAAACAAGGACACAACAAGGCGCCTTATTGTGTCCTTGTTCTCCCCTTTTGTCCTTGTCCTTGCTGTGCACAAGATTGCATAAGATGTCAAACCAACTCGCCCAAACAACCACTCTGCTTGTATATCATTTGCTGGCCTAATTCAAATATGAATGTTTTCATTGCAATGAGTGATCTTCAATTATAGTAAATAAAAATGTTGTACAATTCCTGTTTTCAGGAAAACCTCACCAGCTGACGGCAATCAACGAGCGCCTGCTTTGCATCAAACCACCGCATTGTTTCACACGATTGCCAAGGTCCCTCCAGGACCACGCCTTCTGGAAGGCAAGTGAGTGGAGACACTGGCTCCTTTTCTACGTCCTGCCGTGCACGCTGGACATCCTACCTCCGAGGTATTGGAGACATCTCTGCCGGCTTGCGGAAGCCATTTTCCTGCTGTTGCTGCCAGAGATCAACGAATCACAGATCCGACGTGCCGGTAAATATCTTTTTAAAACTTCAGTTTATCTGTACTGAAAGGAGCGTATGCAAGCAAATAGTGGCATGGGATTATTGGCTACCTGTTTTATTTAAACTACAATGTCTGGAAAACAAACTGTTTAGTATATGCTTAACTTGTGAAGTGCCTAGAAAACGAGGACACAAGGAAGACGAGAACGTTTATTGAAAAACACTATTTGTACACAAATTCAGGCTCCCGACACAAAAAGGAAAACTCTTTCTCAGTTAAGTGCACTGATGCGCCCTTTACTCTAATGCAGTAGGCCTGAAACAAATCTCTCTGTTTTGTTTTTTAGTTTTCCAACTATTTTTGTTTTGTCAAGATTAGGCGCACACAGAGACCTATCACAGTGAATTGCTAGATTACCTGACGGGAAACTTCTGACAAATAGGGCGTGCTCGCGTGTCTTATCGTTCAAGCACCTCCCCGTTTGCCCTATATACGCTTTTCTGCAAGTCATAGGCATTTCGTAAACAACTGACGTTGCGCATTCAGTGTGCTGCGCGGCGTGTTTCTTGGCACAAGCCTCACTTTTTCCTTTTTTGGACAGTTTTGACGGCGCAGAAAACACCACAAGCACCTCGAAGTGTGCGGCGACTCTTTTTAGGTCGTGGGACAGCCTGTGGGCGTAGGGGATTACCACGGGTCTTGCCTTTTTTCTCTGGTCCGCCGCTTTCCCTCCGTTTCTTTTTTTAAGCTTTGAAACCAGGGTTTCGGCAACTTCTTTCAAGAAATGCTCTGGATAGCCCATCGTTTTAAGGCGTCGCACCTGATCAAAAAAGCTTTCGCCCATGTTATGCTTGAACGACTTGTCTAGGGAAGCTCTCATCAACGACGACACAATTTCTCGTTTGACTAACTTGGAGTAGGCAGACGAAAAAGGCAAGACGCCTTTCTTCGAGCGTGGCTGGTGCTTCCAGCATACGTGGTCCTTGTCGAAGTGCAAGTTTAAATCCAAGAACTGCAGCCGTTTTGACACCATATTTTGGTGGTTTTAAAACGGCGGGCCATCCAGAGCGCTTTTTGAGAGAAGTTGCAGAAACCCTGGTTTCAAAGCTTAAAAAAAGAAACGGAGGGGAAGCGGCCGACCAGAGGAAAAAGACAAGACCCGTGGTATTCCCCTACGTCCACGGGCTGTCCCAAGGCCTAAAAAGAGTTGCCGCACACTTCGAGGTGCTTGTGGTGTTTTCTGCGCCGTCAACACTGTCCAGTTTCTGCTGAAGAGCCAACAACAAAAAAGGAAAAAGTGAGGCTTGCGCCAAGAAACATGCCTGCGCAACGTCAGTTGTTTACGAAATACCTATGACTTGCGGAAAAGTGTATGTAGGGCAAACGGGGAGGTGCTTGAACGATAGGGCACGCGAGCACGCCCTATCTGTTAGAAGTTCCCCGTCGGGTAATAGAGCAATTCACTGTGATAGGTGTCCGTGTGCGCATAATCTTGACAAAACAAAAATAGTTGGAAAACTAGAAAACCAAACTGGAGAGAGAATTGTTTGAGGCCTACTGCATTAAAGGGTGAGGATACGCTGCGTGAGTGCACTGTCAGTACACTTAACTGAGAACGAGTTTTCCTTTTTGTGTCGCGATCCTGAATTTGTGTACAAATAGTGTTTTTCAATAAACGCTCAGTTGTAAGTTAGCACTCGGTCCTGTCTCGTCTTCCTCGTGTCCTCGTTTTTTAGGCGCTCCACAAGTTAAATATGTACTAACTAGCCCACCTATCCATATTACTGTTTAGTATATTGCTGTACTATCACGGACTCTGTTAGCTATAACATGGAAGCCATGGCCGTTCTGCACCCCCAGCTCCACATGGCAGGTGCACTCATAAACGCTGCGCCTACCCCCGCCTACCCTGTGCAGTGAGGCTGCAGAGGGTAGGAGAGTGTGATTTAAATCTTTTCCTGTCGTCTGCTAGGTGCAAAGCAGATGCTGCAACAGCACTTGCTGATGTTTGCTTTACAAGCTTTTGTGGGTGCCTCTTTCAGCACGGAGATTCCCTGACTCTGAAATGAACCAGTCAAACAACCAATGAGGGGAACATACCCAACTAAGCAAATCGTTGCCGATGGTTGTTACATATCTGGTAGATTACTTTTATTAACCAAACAGACAGATGTTGAAGGCTTTTAAGCATTTAGGACTAGATTTGTTAATGGTCTGTGGTGAAACATTTACTTATTTATTTACAACTCCTTCTCTGAGTCGTTACAAAAAAGTATTCATTGAATTTAATACAAAAACTGGACAATTAGAAACGATTATATTTGCACGATAGCATCGATACATACACATTTTTCCAGGAAAGTCATATATTGTACACAAACTAACCAATAACACTTCAAATAATGTAGAAAACTTAATGAAGTGTTTGAATTTCCAACTTCCTGCGAATGAAATATCTTAAGTAAGAAATAAAACTCGCTCCCGAGGAAGAAAATATGTTCAGGTTAACCTTTTTAGTTTGGGTGATCCATTAACATAATGATTCTATTAAGGCGGCTAAAATCTTGGCAACAACCCTAATAATGTGTCATCGCCCCATTGTCATCGACCACTGCTCTTATCCGTGATGTTAAGGAATCAGACCTTGCCAATAGTCTGGTTCGTTCCGGAGCTTCTCCCACTCCTCGTGGACAACACGCCACAGTTCGTTGGCAGTGGCCGTGTAAAGAGGACACCGCACCATCGCTATCTTTATGCGCCTCCAAAGAAGTTCACTTATGTTGAGGTCGGCACCCTTCAAGGGCAGTGGGAGCACGTTGATTTAGCGACCTTCCAGGAGGTTGCGGACTTCGTGAGACGTGTGAACGGGACACAAATCGTGTTGAAGCACGAAGTTTGTGTCGGGGAATGGGTCCTCGAGGATGTAGGGAATCTTGACGTAGTCAACTATGTCACAGTAACTGTGACACGTCATTATTCCCCCAATCCTAAACATTAAACAGTGTCCCAAGCCCCTCTCGAGAAATAGCACCCCAGACATTGACTGCTGCCACTAGGGGCGACTTGCCGCACAAGATGAGGGTGGTATCTGTAAAAAGACCAAATTGCCTACTTATTAATGGAAGAAACAATAAAATCTAGTGCCGTTTTAGCTAGGAATAGAGGTCTTGAAAGGAACTAGTTTATTACTGGCGGTAGTCGGTTCACCACACTAGAAGCTGCTGGTTATAGCGAGTCGTAAACATAGATACGTCGGTCAAGATCACCTGTCCGCAGTCCACGTTCTGTGATCGACTGCCAAGCAAAGGAGGGCGTGCTTTTTGTTTTCGTTGATAAGCTGCTTCTGGGCAGAGGATCGGCAATACAGTCCTGCTTCAGCAAACCCGTGCTTCACCGCGTGGTCGGAGACTTTTATGCCCACTGTCTCTGGGATTTCATGCGTGACTGAAAAGGATTAACAGTCACAGCAGCAAGAAGAAGCTGGTTCTGCTCGTCTTTTGTCAAACGTGAACATGCCCTGCGTGGAGCATCGCATATACGGCCCTCGTTTCAAAAAGCTTGGATTATGCAGTTAACCATAAGCAGCAGACTTCTTGTAATTTCTGCAACTGGTCGTTGCGAGTACTCTTTCAGGGAAAGGGTGGCTATAAGTCATCTTTCTTTGTCTCGGACTCTTGCCACAACTGAAAAATTCTTGAACCCATTCTGACGAGCAATATTTATTGGAAGAAATGGCAGTATCATTATGAAAGGATCGTGTCTGAGATTCTCGACCTTTTTAAGAAAAAAATGTGTGCAATGGTTACTTCTATACAGTCATGGGCACGTTACCAGTAAAAATTAACTGTTAGTTTAGTTACCTAAGCCAAAAAAGTAACTGTTAGGGTTGCAGTTACCTCTGCCAAAAAGTAACTCTTTTTACAGTTACTGAGCTTCCAAAAGTAACCTGTTACAGTTACTGTGAAAAAGTAACATTGTTACTTTTCTATTACTGTGTAAAACAGTAAGTAATAGATTACAAACCAAATAATAGAGTTTATTCAATAGAAACGTAGGAAGGCATGTGTGTAGTCAAAACGGCTCAGGGTAAAAAAAAGGGCAATCATTCTGAAGAAAACACAACAAAAATAAATAAATTAATTGAAACACTGTTCGCTTTCTGCACCACATGGAGACTTTCACTGAAAATTAAGAGGACAGGAAACTCTAACCGTCTCAATGAAAAAAAAAAGGCAGCGTTGTGCGCTTCCTTTGTCAAGAAGAGAAGACCTATTTGGGGTGTGGAGTGTACAACACGAAAGTTGTCAACAAGACAGTTTTTTTCTAGACACGAAAGCAGAAAGTTTGGGATAAACGAGACATGACTAAGAGTAAAAGACTCCAGATGAAGACCCCAGATTGCCGCACAATTCAGATGTTCACCCACGCGTAGGGAGTGAGTCGGCATAGATGAAGAAGACATGTTTCTGTCCTCAACCACTGTGGGTGCCAGCTTCCTTTCTTTCCCTGTGTCACTATGGGTGCCCCATTCTCGGTGTGCCCCTCTGTGTTGGTCTTTTTTTACGAGGGTAGGCCAGCTCCCTCCACGGCGGAGGTCTGATCGCCAGTTTCTTTTTCTTTCTTTTTTTATCTTCGTTTCACTGCGGTGCATGTACGTAAGCTAATAACCTCAAGACGTAGAAAAAGTTTCAAGAAATCACCTTAACGATTGTTGCTGTTCAACATTTTTTTTATATAAAAAAAGGTATTTGCTGTTACAGTTACTGTGCAAAAAAAATAAGTGTTACAGGTACAAGTTCCTCTAACTGAAAAGTAACTAGTTACAGTTACAAGTTACTAAAAAATAACTAGTTACCGGTAGCGCGCTACTAGTAACTACTCACTGCCCAAGACTGCTTCTATATTACGTATTTACGAGCTAGTATTATCACAGCTGTTTTGAAACAATAAAAAGCCATAAACTGCCGTCTGTCCTAAATTATCGGGAGTCAACCGTATCGGGTTTATAGCTAGCTGTTGTGAAAATGGAAATAAGCAATCGTTGTTGGGCTTGTTTCTCTTATGTTTCATTCCATACCATACATTTTCAGAGACCTTGCTGACACAGTTCGTTGGCCAGATGCCCGGACTGTATGGGGAGACTGCCATGACGTTCAACGTGCATCAGTTGACACACCTCTCCTCTACAGTGCGGCGCATGGGGCCCTTGTGGGCCAACTCGGCCTTCCGGTTTGAGGACGGCAATGGCCGCTTGCTGAAGCAAGTAACTGCTGCAAAAGGAGTGCCGCAACAAATTGTAGAGCGGGTGGTCATGCGGCAGGAATTGGAGACCCTGCTGGCGGCAGACTTTCTCCCGGCGGCGGTAAGGCTAAAGTGTCAGCGCGTCTTAGGATACGAGCACCTCAGGAGAGCCACACATGTTGAGGGAGTATGTCTCCTGGGGAGGGGCACGCCAGTGCAAAGGTTTTCCCCTGCAGAAACTGCAGCAATGACTGCCAGAGTTGGCTTTTGTCCTTCAGGTGCTTTGGAGCACGAGCGCTTCATTGTGAACTCCCAGGTGTATGAGAGCACGCAGTACAGGAGGGCAAAAAAAAAGCAATTCTACAGTAATTTCTTGCCATGATGGCAGTGTTGTAGTGATTTTGAGGGCTCTCCATGTAGATGACATGAACGTGGAGCGCTGCATCCTCCTGTGCACGCCACTTGAGGAGCTGGAAGTGCAGAACTCAGTCTTCCCATTTTATATCGTGAAGACAAGCAGACCAGGACACTCTGTAGTAGCGGTCTTACCCGAGGACATGCACAGTGCTTGTTTGTTAATTGATTTTGGTAGAGAACAGAGGTATGTCTGCCACCTCCCAAACACGCTGGAGCGAGACTAGAACAATTTTTTTTTGTGTGTGTGTTCAAATGTAATGAAGTGGACTAATGGCCAGATCTTTCTTGACCACGCGTCATGTTTCTGTTCATAGCAAAAGTGGCCTCTTGTGTGTTCATGTTGTAACTAGTTATTGAGGATAAACCATGAAGTTATGCTCTACATTTTTTTTTTCTCTTCTGCATTTTGCATTTTTGAACCCTTTCTTGGACTGCTGGAAGTATACTTCCCACCTAAATAACTTCTTGATTTTTAACCGAGCTCAAGGGAAACGGAATTCCCACCAGAATGTTGTCACAAACATTTTTATGTTTAGCTGCAAACTTTGTGATGCTAGCATCTGCCATTTTCTGTTCATGCGGGGTTGGAAAATATGTGCAACTTTCAGACTGAATGGCGATGACAAATGTTACGATGGTGAACATGTTGAAGAATTCTTTGTTATTCATCCAAGTGGGAAGTGACGTGCACTTCTGCAATAACCTCTGCTTGGTACAGTATCATGGAGAATGAGCAATATTAACTACTGTAAAAATCCCGAGCAAGTGCCTGCTCAGAATTTGGAGATAATCATGGTAAAACTGGGGGATTGGCACTTCTTATGTCGGTGTTGACTGTTGGATGAGTTGCTGATAAATCTTTGAGAACAAGGTAGCGCTTTCGACAAGGGCAAGAGGGAAGAACAGGCAACACAGTCCACAAATTTCAGTTGTTTAATTCTCAGAAAACGACATCTATCTAAGCTGTGCGCCAACGCGCCACTCAACCAATACCATATGCCGAAACTGCTTGCAGGAACCTCTCCAAATTATCAAAATACAATTCCTTAGAGCAGCTTCAGCGTATGGTATTAGTTGGGTGGCACGTTGGCACAGAGCTTATATAGATGTCGTTTTCTGAAAATTAAACAGTTGAAGTCTGCATGCTCCGTTGTCTGTTCCTCCCTCTTGTCCTTGTCAAAAGCGCTATCATGTTCTCGAAAACTTCTTAGGTTATGAATATGTTAAGATATATCCTTTATGCATTTTCCAAATGTTAAAGATAGAGGGGTGGGCACTTGTGGAATGGCAGATGTTTGATATTTCACGGTATTTTTGTTTTCATTTCCATACTTAGCTCTAGAAAAATATTTCTTAATCTGATGCTGTGTCTTTGCGTTTTTAAAGAATCATTTGAGCGTTTTTCACATATTGTCTAAAAGTATTAAATTTTCAGTGATTTTTAATATGTTTGTATAGCAGAAAGCAAAAAGTAGTTTTTTTCTATTGTTTTCAGAAAAGTTGCCAATGAAAGGGTTAACTGCACAATTTGACATGGCAATGCGGTGCAAAATAAGATTGCTGCACATTTTTGTGTGATGTAGTCACAGTTGTATTCATTACTTATCTATTTTAAGTGTGACATCTACTCAGAATTATATAATTGTTTCCCTTGTTATGTTATTTGATATTGCACTGGCAATACGACAGCGCAGATTTTGGAAACATGATTATTTGATAGCAAAGAACACAAAATTTGTTGCTCTAAGTTTTGTAAATATGTTGTGCATATGTTCAAATTGTGGTGAATTCAAAGTGATAATATAATGCCAATAAAAATGTATGTTTGGCCCTGGTATGCGTGTTCGTTGACTGATAAAGATAAAGGATGTGCGTATCTGTTTTCATGTCAACATCATTTAATGGTCCGCATATGTATTTGTCTCATATATGATGGTGTTATGGTAAGAAAAACACGCGACTTCAAAACTGATATGCACTAGCTGGATGTCATATCAGTTCTCATTTAGGCTGCATATGACATTCCAAATTCTGATATGTGTGTCATAAGTTCTCATTTGAATCACATATGAACTTGTATGCTGCATATAAGTTTTCTTATGTTTCATATCAGTTCTGATATGCCGCATATGAGTTTTCTTATGTTTCATATCAGTTCTGATATGCTGCATATAAGTTTTCTTATGTTTCATATCAGTTCTGATATGCCGCATATAAGTTTTGGGTATTTCATATCAGTTCTCATATGTCTCATATCAGTTTTTGGTATTTCATATCAGTTCTTATTTAAATTCATATGATTTTTTTCAGTAGGGTTAGACGGTAAAATTTTGCGCAGAGTCACTCATTACAATCACCTAGGTGTCGAGCAAACATCTAACCTAGACTGGAATGCGCACGACAAATACGTATCGAGTAAAACGATTGTTAAATATATTTTTCTAAAAAGACTCAAGTAGTGAAACAAAGTTATTCGCATACATCATCACTGGTTCGCCCGGTATTAGAATATGCACTCTTTGCCTGGTTCCCTCATACACAAACCAATGTCAACATGCTGGAAAGTGATCAAAGGGAAGCGATAAGATTTGTTCACCACAAGTGAGGTAGCTTTGATTCCCCTACAGAATTGCTGAAAAAGCCAGGCTACTGAGCATTGCTGATTGCGCAAAATTTATGAAGACTCAATTTTTCGTATCTCCTTTTAAACGATGCGTTTAAAATAGACAAAAACAAGTACGTGAATTTTTCCCAGGCAAGAACAAGACATAAACACTGCCATACAATAACCGAATACTCTTACAATATTAATACTTTTAGGTACTCTTTCTTTCCTTCAGCTGTAAAAGATTGGAACAGATCCGCTATTTTTTTTTTAACTACACAAATGTAAATGCGTTCATTCAAGCTCTTGAACAAGACCTTTTTTAGTGAATTCATAATTTAGTCCTTTCTGTTATGTTCTGTTTTGTTGTTTCAATATGAAATAGAGTCACAATTTCTAAGAATTACTTTTTTCGCGCGCCTCAAAACTTTTGTGTGTTGTTTTTTTTTGTACCATACCTGCTATAATCCCCTAATGGGGATTGCCAGTATTTTGAAAATAAATAATTGAATACATAATTACTGCGCTGACGCATTCGTTCCCAGTGTACATAAACGTGCTGAGCATTGCCACTCTAGAAGTAATCTAACAACACTTCACTTGAAACGTAGAATGAAGCAGCTCAGAAAAAAAGGGAGCCGCATTAAAGCTCAAATTCGAGGTGAGACAACGTAATTACTTTTCATCCACGCTCCCTGACATCATAAAAAAAAACAAAAAAACTTTCCAGATAAATTTTGGAGATACCATGGCAACAACAACAACAAAAAAGTAAATTGAGAAGATGAAAGTAAATGACGATTCGATGTGGGTCATTCCATGCCAAACGTCCCAGACATTGCGCTCGACCCCCTCTGATTTGTAAAAAAATTCATGGCCTTTTGCTGCAATGTTTGTAGCCATGCCCCGAAATATTTTTGACGAGAATAATTTTTTTGATGACGTGAGCGCGGTTTTAACTTTTAAAAACAGCGTGAAACAAGGCATCACTCAATAATTTATAAAAATCAGATTTTTTATGAAAGATCCAACAATATTTTTTCTTAAACTTTCACAGATTTCGACTTACGATGTGGCTGGGATTGTGCAGTTTTGTTTAATTTAAACATTAAAAAAAATTCTTTAAAACTTTAACAGATTTGTTATTTTATTTAAAAAAAATATACAATTGCTCCCGGGACTTAATATAACTTTTTACCGTCTGCCTTGGAGGTATATACCCTATAAAATATTTAAAACAACTAACTTAAATATCTTCCAGTAAAAAAAAAATCCTGAAGTTGCAAAAAAGTACGTATTGACGCATAAACAGCCGTTTATTTCACCCTGAGATGTTCCAAGTAAAAATACCGAATATGATGGGTTTCGTAGAACAATCAATCGTCTTTCGATTCTGAAAGTTTAACCTGAGTAATTTTTCTTTAAAGCAGAGAAAACAATTTTCGAAGTTGAAGTCTCGCACCACAAACCGGCGTCGCTTTTTAACGCATCTTCGCCGCACAGCACGCCGCCTGCGACGATAGCTGACACGATTATACTCCATTTTAGCTTCGGTCCGAGCGCGGCGAATGTTATGAGCCGAAGGGTCAATAAAACAGCGCGAAGAGCGCAACGTCATGCTGTGCTCTCTGCGCTTGATAGGACTATCCGGCGGAGGAGCACGCACCGCGAGACGGCGAATACCGGCTGGACCTATCGACTGCAGGGAGGGCGCCATGACGTTGTGCCTCTTTCGCTGTTTGATTGGCCCTCCCGGAGGTCCAAAGAAAGAAGCGAGTTTGCTAGCGCTTCCCCGTTGTTCGTCTTTCCGGCTGCAAGGGAAGAAACGGCGGGCATCGCGTATAATCAGAGGTGCCACCTGTGCACAGCCATAGCAGGCCCGTTGTGCCCTTTGTACCCGAGGGCGGCGCGAAACGTGATGCCTAAACGACGGGTGGCATCAGGCGACGTGGACTTCTCCATGCCATGCCAAAGATCCCAAGGCCACCTCCGTTTCCTAAAATAAAATTAATGGCTCTCCAAGTAATGTTTGCGGTGCAACTGAAAATTATTTTTGACGAAAAACAAATTTCATGGAGTGATGGTGGTTTGAACCCGTGATAAGGGAGTGAAACTAGGAGTCATTTAATAAATGATGAGATTTAAGATTTTTTACGGAACACTTGAATATTTTTGCTTTAACACCATACGGTATTTGGATTGCTATGTAATAAGGATGGATCATGAAACTTAATATGTTGAAAGCATATAAAAAGGAAATATAAGCATTTTAGCAAAATTTATTTTTGTTAAAAACTATCTCTTTACTGCAAGCAACTGTAAAAAATCTTATTGAGAGCCCTGTAGGTATAGACCGACACGCGGAGCGGCTCTGTTTACCAACACGGCCGGAAGGCTGCGCATGCGCGGTAGCTATGTGGGCAAAAGAGGCTCGGCGCTCCGTGTTTTCGCCATTGCGTTCTATGGCGTGCGCTCGTTGTTGACGTTGTAGGGACGCTTGTATCTTTATTTGTGCGTCGTATTCCCTCACAAGGTATGTCGTATGCTATGCCCGACTAATTGAGCTCGTGACCGGCCGAGCCTGAACGACAGCGTTATCGAAACAAACTGTGCGTGGACGGCGTTGCCTACGAGGATCCGTACGCCGTAAACAAGGCCTGCTGGACTTCCGACGTAAAGTTGCTGCCACGGAAGTCCACGGCTCACGTCGTCGTATATTTAGTTTTTTTGCCAAGCCACTTCACGGCCGACACGGTGCAGGCGTACAAGTCTCTCGAGGTCTACGATTACTTCGAGTCGGTTTCCGCACTGCCGGCGGGATCAGCAGACTCTGGGTCTGCGGAAGTGTGTGTATTCATTAATTGATTAAATACACGCAGCGTCTTCAAGTCAAAGTATGACACTTTTCCTACCCTGATGACCACAAGGCATGACAAGCAGTAACGGTTTGTCCGTTCTGCAGTCTTGGCGGTAACAGGTTACAAGTAACGGCGTTGTTGGTAACGCTTTACTTTTTTCAATAACGTAGTAACCTACTCGTTAAGTTTTCGACACAGTAACAGGTAACGTAGTTATGTTACTATTTCAAGTAACCTAGTTACGTTAGTCGTTACTACTTCCCAAGTCTTAAAGAAATTACACTTAAATTTTTTCCGTGTTTTAGGCGTCATGCCATGTTTTTGTTTGCGTTTTTTCTCGCAAGTATTTAGGTGAAACCGTAAAAATAGATAAAGTAATTATGCTCAGTTTCTGCATGAACATAATGTTTCTTGATATATGACCTGAATCGTCAAAACCGTAAAATGTGTTAAATTATAATTTTAAAAAAGTAACGCAGAAGTAAGGCGTTACTTTTTATCGGTAGCGGTAACGCGTTCCTTTTATTTTTAGGTAACTAGCTCAGTAACGCTTACCTTTTATTTGCAAGTAACGAGTAACGTATTTCGTTACTTTTTTTCGGTAACGCCTACAACACTGCCGTTCTGTCGCCGATCCCCTTTTCTGCTGGGTAGCACGGGCGAAGCAAGCCTCCGACGAGCGCTTGGCCGGTGCTTTGTGCGCGAACACCATGGGAACAAAATCCGGGTGGTCCTGATCAGACAACGGTTTCCCTGCACATAAACAAGCCTCGGGACGGAGATTGAAATGGAAGCCGCAGTTGCCTTCAAGAAAGTGTTTGCCGCACAAACGGCCGTTCGCGTGAGGCGACCATTTTGTTCAATCCACGGATATTATTCACCTTCAACGTCTTTCAGAGTCTGCCGGGAACTTGTGGAAACTCACTCCGCTGCTTTTCTTGTAAATTTTGGCGCAATTAACGGCAACACAGCTTCGCGGCATGCTGAAATGCTATGACGCCCATGCGAAACGTGCGCGCTTTTGCCCACACCCCCCGGCTCCGGCGCGATCGCAGCGCCGCCGCAGCTCCGTGACGTCAAGCCCGCGTGCCGGTCTATACCCTGTTCAAAAAAGGTTTCAGCTCGTTCAACTAAATATCTAGCAGTAAAAAAAAAAAGAAAAAAGAAAAACTAAATGTGTGATAAATTGAGTTTTGCCGTTTAAACAGCCGCTGATTCTGCGTTGAGGTGCCCCAAACAAAAATACGAAACAAGGTGACTTTTACAGAAGAGTTTATTACCTTTCGTTCTTGAAAGTTTAATTAAAATATTTTTTTTCTCAAGAGGAAAGAAACGTTTTGAGCTTGAGCTTTTGCGCCGCAACCTGGCGTCGTTTCTTGCGCCTCTTCTATGCACAGCACGCCACCGTCGAGTGCGGCGAAGCGTGCGACGGTGTCACGGTGTGCGCACGCAGGTAGACAGCAGGACCTCGAGTTGTCGGGTACATCGTGGTGGGAAGAGGCTTTTTTCTATTCTTGTTGCTTTTTGGCTTTTCCTATTTCTACCGTTTTGCACGGCGGTGTTTTCCTGTGGTCTTCCACTGTCTTGATATCAGCAGATGCTTAGCGCTGCCGGGTCAGAGCGCCCACTAGTAAGCTAGCTGTTTCTTACGTACACATCGCAGTCACAAGGGAGTTTTAGAATAACGTACGCAATTTTAGCGCACGCTAGCTCTAAATCTAGTGCTTGTATTAGCGCATGCTACGCAAGAGAGTTTTAGAATAGCGTTTCTCCGTCGCGACGCAAAAGTCCAAGCATCTCGCGCTTGCGACGCCACCAAAATAGAGTCACAATTTTTATTTCACACACGAAATGATGTAACTTTAGAAAAAAAAAACAAGTTTTTTGTTGCAAATTAGCATTTTAGATTTGTTTAAACGTGAGAATGCGACGCGAGCGGTTCACCGGTCGTGTCCGCTTGCGTCGCTTCGGCAAGTGAGGTCTCCTGTACTGACCTTCGCACATCGTACCATCGCGAGAAATGTTCGCGCGTCGCAAGCATCAAGTTGCCGGTTATCGTTGTTTTCAATGATTTGTGGTTTTCAATGATGCTCTAAAAGTTTCTAATTGAAACTATATGTCTACTTCCACTAATTAAAAAGTTAATTAACGAATCTTAATTAATTAACCGACTTATCGCAAAGATTAGTCACCCACATAGTGTCCGCCTGGTCGTATAACCCACCTGCACAAACCGCATTAGTGTAGCTTTCACGGATTTTTTTAAACAAATGTGTAAGAATAAAAAAAAAAAAACAGCCTGTATATATATATATATATCTTTCTAAGGCGAATGAAGTAAACAACTATGATTTTAGCTATATTTGTAATACATGGCATTTCTCTCCTGGTTTACGACAACGTCTTCAAATGTTTCAAATATATTTAAAAGCAGTCGTAATATTATTAGGGTTCTCACCAAAGTTGAAGTGCAATAATAACTCATAGCCAGCTGAAGTTTATATTTCTAGCCCTTTGCGGCATCTCAGGAATCGGTCATGTGAATAAATCAAACAGCGCAATGGCGATAAAGATTATGTTGCTCAATGAACGCAATTATTCAGTTACATTAATTAATCACTCATGGTGCGTCCACACTTAAAGGATTCGAAGGCGAATCCCCGCCGGCGGCAAGCGGATTTTAAAGCCGGGTGGCAAAACCCACTTGTCCCTGGCGGCAACTCTGAATATTGGGCACGGACAGATCCACATTTTTTGCAAGTGATGAGTGGATTTCGCCATCCGGTACCGAAATTCGCTTGCCGTCAGCAGGAATCTGTCCGTGAATCCGGATGTGTAAACGCACCCTTGTCCAGTTTTGTTCAGGAAAGATTCATTTGAGAACTATAAGCATTGGAATTCTTGAAGATGTAAAGAAGTATTGAAATGTACTAACTTTCGTGCGTAAGCAACACGATGGGCAAATATTCGTATTCTAAGAGTAAGCATGAAAATGCCACTGAAGGGTGGAAACAAATATACGTATACGTAAAAGACAGATCCAATGCGCATATATATTTTTAAAGGGCTATGCATGAAACAAAATCGGAACAAATTTAAGGACAAATCGGTCGACGTAGAGACAGACGTAGACTTGAACAACTGTTTTGCAGGTGCGCTGTTCACCTTGTTCATCATGAGCAACCAACTCGCTCGACTCTCCGTTTCAACAAATGGTAGAATTTCCGCTCCAAAAAAAAGTTATAAATCAACTAGCATATCAGAAAAAAAATCACTAGGAGGGGAAGTTGTTTTATAAATCCCATTTTTCAAATGCTTCATAAACATTCCGAGCGACGGATGTGTTCATGTTCTTTTTGTTTTTTTAATAGGGAACAGTTGCTAAAAAATGTCACAGAAACCAAAGCCCACGCGCACTAAAATATAATTTACGCGTCTCATATTTAAGTCAAAAGCTTTTTTTTCCGTTGTGCTGGCCTCGGAAACGAAAATTGTATTAAAATCTTCAAGCAAAAAACAACCCTGCAGCTTATCATAACTAAAAGTGATGTACACCTACGCGAAGCTTTAGAAAAAACAATTATGTAATGTCAAAATCGAGTACGTCCTTGCGAGATAAGATCTACATGACAACCATTAGTGTTGACTTAGTTCTGTGATAACAAAGTTCAATATTATATATTATTTTTCGAATAATTTAGATACACATTTAGTAAACCGGAATGTTCGTCTCTAGAGGTGTTGCAACACCCACAACAAGCTGCAAAAACAAACAAAAATAACATATAGTGTGCCCTTTCTTCAGCCTTTGCGGCACTGTCACGACAGTCAAATTCATAACCTCTCATGGCATTGCAATTCTTTCCAATAGAATTAATTGAATATACTTATTCCACTTCTCAACTTATCTTTTTTATGCAAATCACTACAATAAAACGATGGTATTCAGCAGGTATGTACACCATAATATAGGTTGCAACAAGAATAAAAAGGTAAAACTCGCAAACATACGCTTCTGCCCTCCAAAAAGGGGGTTTTCAATTAAGCTCGTTTTTATTGGTTTAGTTTCGTCCTGTTAATCTATCTAGATTCTATGAATAAATCGTATCCCTCTCTGTTTTGAGTTAAGCTCTCTGGCTTCTGCTATGCTGTGTGAGATTTGATGGTCTCTAATATATCTTAAAGTATGTTAAAGTCAAGTAAAAAAATAATTGAAGAGTACTTTTGCTAGCCTGTGCTTCAAGATTATTGTTTTTGAATGTTTGATTTCGGGGAATAATGAATGATTATATTAGTTAGGTTCCGTTAGTTGCTCAAACTTTCGGCCCCATCAAATGAAATCAATGAAAGTGCCTGTGAACATTTACTGGCACGTAATGAGCGTTTTGGTCGTTATCATGTCCTATACCTGGGATGTATTTGCAAATGAATTGTAATATTTTAGTTACGTTTAGCCAAGAAAAGTTTACTAATTTAATTGGGGGAGGCTCACGAGACTGTGTGCTTTTTCAATCTTGCTTTTTCAGCACTTTCCTTCTTGTTTTTATCAGTTTAAATGTGACGTGCAAACCACTAATTCACAAACATCGCGGAACTTTAACAAATATGTCTCAAATAACCAAAACAAAAACTCAATTCATTAGAATATTTAGCATTAGTGTATATTTGACCATAACACTAGCATGCCACCGGACGTAACATACTCTGGGGAGGGGGGGGGGGGGGGACAGTGAAGATGATAGGATCACGCGCAGAACGTATCGTGGAATCAGCTTCCTACAATGATGCGTTTGCTTGCAACCAATTAGTGTCCTATGAACCTACCCGACTTATCTTGATCAAATTTTATAATCCTGCTTTTTCCACCGCTAATTCCAATATTATGATATATATTCCGGCCTTAATACTTTATTCATTGAATTCACAAAACCCCTTTGGGTGTCCTTAGACTATTTTACGTGATAATGCACCAATGGAACTACCCTAAAAAGCACACGTGGTCATACACCACTAAATTATCAAGAAATAAATGAGTGACTGCCAGTTTTGAAGCTAGAAATACGATTAGGTGTCCTAAAGCTAGCTATGATCAAACATAGTAGTCATCGGTATAGACAATACAAATAATTATCCTAAATAATTACTGTGACCAAGCTCGAGTTCAAATCTTGCCATCTTTCGTCAGCTTTTAATATTTACCCAAAGCATTCCGAAGACCACTGGCCAAAATTATCATTCGCAATTTTTTTTTGTAGAAAGAAACATCAAAATGAACGGCCAAATTAAGGTTACTTGTGTGTTTCAAAGTCTATTTCCACACAACAAATAATAATAATAACATAAGAAAGACGCAAAGAGGGTTTGTTCAAACTACTTCCTGCTGTGTGGAGTTTTTGTGACCTCAGCGCAAATTAGTTGCTCAATTAACAGTTGACTCTGGCACTTTTCTCGAGGCATTTCTTGTTTGGTAGTTCGAAAGAACTCAAGATTTTTAATAAGTATGCAAATTTCGGAATCACTAGAGCTGTTTTCTTTTAAATAAAGCTATGACTAGCTCATCAATTGTAACAAAGACGTTAATAACCCTCTCAATCATTCAGAAAACAAAACAGGCAGCAAACTTTTCAGGTGGGGCACTTTGCATATGAGACCGCTCGACCGTCTCAGAGCGCAGCCAACCGTGGGAATTCAACTTCAATGGCAATGGGAGTTTTTTGTCTTCTAAAAGTTAGCATTTTTTATTCAAGATTCGAACCCGAGCTTCCGCAGAATTTTGAAACACACATACTTTTACTCATTACTTCATGTGATTATGATATCCTCATCCCTAGCCACAGAAAAGATCTTGTTGTATTTATGCAAAACATTCCGAGTTACGCAAGCGATGTCACGGTCCTTCTGACCATGTATGTGAAGCACGGCTATGAATAAATATAATGATTCCTTGAGTGAATTGTGAACGCCGAGATGGTATTTTCCCAGTTCAATGTTGTCAATAGGAAAATATCAAACAGTTGAGTGGCGCGAATTAGGGACCATACTCGTGCCTTTACAGCGCTATAGAGTAAACCAAGGATTTGAATATATATTGACAATAATGATGTTGCAAAAGTGAGTGACGCCAAATAAAATAAAATTATCTACTGTGTCATTACATTGCTAAAGTTTTATCTATAAACAACTTTTATTCGATAAATAAAGAACTTACATTTATCAGAAAGTGGCAAATCATCACATCACATATATAGGCATTGTAATTTGTGGAATATGTCAATTAAAATTTATATACGAAAATACATGTCGGTACCGAGGAAATTGGGCATCTGGATAGAAAGGCTTCTAACATATATTTTGTCTTCTTCAATTGTTTGTTTGAATAAAGTCTGATCATAGGTTGTTTCCTGCACTTCAAATACGTATCATGCCTTCCGGGAAAACATATGCCTAAACAAAAATTAAGAAGGCAGAGCTATTTTGCTCACCCATTCTACAGCAATATTTTGTAAATTGCCTGCTCCATATTAAAATGATCTTGTTTTGATTTCCACCATGTCAGTTGTGAATTTCACCACCTGAATGGACTGCTTACCCACACGAGATACATTCACTACAAATGCGTACGGCCAAAGTACCGGATGAGCATTTGTTTTATAAGTAGCATTACGCAATCCGACAATTACGCTGCATGTGACTAAGACATTGCAAACACATATACAAAGTTTGAAATGGTATATCTGGTTAGAAAAATTATTGTTAGGCGCAGCATTCTCTTTGTTATATTTTCCTTTTTCAATAAATTTTTAACATCTTAATTAACGACACCACTTGACCTTTAATGTCAAGGCACTTCTAACATCATAAAAAGCTGTTCTAGTAACCTCCTGATAGACGTTGGCCGTTCGAGTTGAGTCGCGACATCAATTAGTAAAAATCAGCTGTTATCTGCATTTTATTGATTTCCTCCACCATGTCTTCCGCTACCAGAAAAAGCCTACTGCTCAGCAATGCATCAGGAAGGCTTGACTTACCTTCATCAAACATTCGAACTTAATTGCGCATGATTGCTTTTTTAATTTTGTTTATAATTTTTCCAATCTTGTTGATAAATATTTAACAGTATGTGGGGTCAGACACTCGTCGCAGTGAAAAATCTTATGACAAACCGGACTTCCGAGTCGGAGAGTGCTTCCATTGACTTAGGAATAAAGCAATTCGCACTCTGTAAATATTATAGGTTTCGTTAAATGACGATATATTTCGACAAGTACGTGTGCGAATAGAAGTGCGAATCAGACATTTACACGTTAATAGAAGAGTGACTAAATACAGTTTGTAGTTTTCGGTGCTACTTCTGACCCGAAACGACCAACGAGGCAGAAATCAAAACACACACCTTTACTTTATGCTTACGGCGGGCGAACTCTGAGCCCGAGCCTTTTGCGTGGCTAGCGCGCACGTGGCGCGCCGGGCGGCGAGCACGAGTTCTTTTGCGCGGTGATGGGCCGCAAAGCCCACAAACTCCCCCTCCCCGCCCCCACTCCCCCCTTCTTTGTCCTCCTACTCCGTGGCTGTGCTCTCTGGTTGGTGGTGCTAGAGGACAAGGGGGTTGTGACGACGCATAGGCGGCAGGATGCGGTGCTTGGAGGCCGTCTCCGGATTGGTGATGCGCTTGTTGCAGTTGCCAATGAAGTCCTTGAAGGACAACTTGCAGTCTGGAAATTGAAAGGGCAGCTGCGCGTCATTCAGAAGTGCCTTGTTTTAGTACCCGAGCTGCATCTTGATGATGGAGAACTGTGCGGTTTTTCGGTGACGCGCCGCTCTCTGCTTGGTTAGGTGGTCCTCCATCTGCACCATGGCACAGCCGTTCTTGTTCTTCAGAAAAAATATATTGGCGACGTTGCCGTACAGGCAGAGCAGCTTGAAAAGCTTCTCGGCGTTAATCTTGTTAGAATTGAGGCCGTACACCATCAGCAGAGACCCTTAGTGTGGACACGCCACCTGAGGACGAGTGGGTACCCCCGGGGCCGTAGCTGGCAACGTCACGCTCTGCTGAACCTTCGTAGCGGTCCTGGTGTCCGTCGGTAAGCGCCCCGTTGCCGTCGTCGTAGCCGCTGCGGGGGCTGCTGATATGGCCTTCTCAGGAACCGCCATGGTCGTAGATCCTGCGTCTGGCGGCGTAGCTAGGACCGGTAGAGGGTCCTCGGCCGCCGACTGCGTTGCCGTAGTTCCCGAAACGACGTGGCTCATCGAGGAGGTTGAGAGAACCTCCGGCAACGGCCGTGGCGGTAGCGGTACATGTCGAAGGTTCGAAAAGAACAAAAAAAAAAAAGAGTCAACAGTTGTCTTCTTGAGAGGCTTCTAAAAGGAAGCGTCGGTAACGTTTGGGGCGGCAATAGACTAGCTATATTCGTCTTCGCCACCAACATCAAAAAGAGTCCTCGCAGAATTAAGTTTATTTTTAAGTATAACCCGGATAGCCATCACCCTCCACCTAAAAGAAAAGTTCGTCATCCAATTTATAATACCGTTTAATGTTGGTGACATGAACAGGTCCAGTGAATCGTCCAGACTCACAATGAACAAGCGTGTGCGTGAGGCGTGAGGCCCTGTCTCGCACTGGATACGGACCACCCCACATGTCCGCCAGGGAAGCTGTGAAACCTCTGGAGGCGTCACTAAGTGGGTGTGTCCGTCGGAGTATAATGTCTCCAACTGCACGTCTCGGCGGCCACGATTGTACTGCTCAGCCTGCTGTAGCGTGTGACGTCCAAGCTCTCCCGGGCATGCATCACGAATGATGTCCCTGAGTCTGCGTCGTAGGCTTCCTGCAAACTGACCGTATGAACGAGCAGCGCCAGGGTTGTTGGTCGTACAAGTGTTTAAGCGGGAAAGTCAGCTCCTTTCTGAAATTAAGGCAAACTGGCGTAAAACCAGTAGACCGGTTAACGGTTGTGCGCGTTGCGAACGCGAGTTCTGGGAGCTTTGCGTCCCAGTCATGGTGACGTTCGGTCTCAGTTATTAATCGATTTTAAGTTCCGGTTCACCCGCTCTGTGATGTTAGCTTGTGGGTGAAAGGAAGACGTGCGCCTGAGTTGGATGCCCAATGCGGCACATGAGTCTCGGAATACTTTGCTGGTAAAATAAGTAGCGTTGTCGCTAATCAATTTCGCCGGAAATCCGAAGCGTGTGAACGTCTCCATTAGACAAGACCAGATTTTCTTGGACGTCATCGGTCGCAATGCAAATAGCTGCACCCACTTGCTAAAGTGATCTATGACAACTATGATGTACTGGTTCCCACGCGGACTGCGTGGGAAAGGGCCCATGACGTCGACAGCAACGCATTTTCACAGGGATCGACTCACGACTGGCTGCATGAGACAAGGGGGCTGACCACCACGCAGTTTGGCTTTCTGACAAACCGGGCACGAACGAGCGTACCTCAGCACGTCCTGTCGAATTCCTGGCCAAGTTGCAGTACGGCTTAACTTTTCAAAAGTCTTGCAGCCACCACTGTGACCAGCCAAAGCAGAGTCATGTTAGTGTCTAATGAATGACGTGCGAAGTCGGCAAGGTATTACGGCTCGAAATAGAGTATCTGTGGAGCCACCCCCCTCGTCGTCGATCTGAGGTATGTACCGGAACAGCTTACCGTCTTCGGCCAGAAAGTACGAGACGAAACCCATGTCAGTGACTTTGTTGCCACGTCGGTCCCGTGAAGACAGCCACTTTGAGACCCTGCAACAAAGTCCATCGTTTTGCTGTGCTGCACGAAGCTCATCTCGGCTAATCAAAGTACCCCAGCGCGAGCCAGCATCTATCGCAGCCACAATAATGGCATCCTCGTGCACGTCCTCTTCGCCGAGCGGAGCGGGCGACAAGGCGTCTGCGACTTTGTTTTGTGAACCTGGCTTGTGCACAATGGTATAGTCAAATTTTTGGAAGCGTCAGTGCCTAGCGTACTAATCGTCCTGCCTGATATTCCAGCCGCTGAAGCCATGACAAGGCGGCATTATCTGACTGGATCACAAAGGGCGCGCCATCAAGATACGTGTTGAATTTCTGCAGGGCGAATATGATGGCTAGGCACTCAAGCTCACAAACGTTGTAATTATTTTGAGCTGCGGTCAACGTATGGATAGCAAACGCTACGGGTCGTAAGACACCATCAAAGCCTTGAAGCAGCACAGCACCTAAACCGTAGCCGCTCGCATCGGTTTGCAATACAAACCAACGATTGGGGTCCGGGAGCTTCAAAGATGCTGCTTCAGCAATAGCTCTGGACAGTTGAAGGAAAGCATTTTGCTGTGCCTCCGTCCAACGCCACTTGACGCCTTTGCACAGCAGTTCGTTCAGAGGCCGTGTTATCTCCGCACAGTGCACTCTTAGAAAAAATGGTATGGATAGTCCTCCCTTGGGGGAGGAACGGTCTTGTAGCCTATGTTCCTTTAGAAACGGAGAAACTTTCGTCCCTGAAGCAGGGGAGTACTATGGACGTAAACATAACAATTATATGTTAGACGATTTGAAACGTCGGCTTTCTATATTGCGCTGCGATTACATGCAACAGGTCATTGTATAAGTTCTTTCATTTCTTTCTAAGTTAAGAGTGCGAAGTGCATTGAAGAAATGTTTCAGACAACTCTTTTTAAGATAATCCCAGCCTGTGAGCATGAGAGCAGCCTAAGGATGCAGTCATCTAACCCATCTCCTTCCTTGCGCAGGTTGGTTCCTTTCCATCATTACATACCAAAAGAACGAACAACGTTTGTCTTTTGCTGTTTCCATGCCCAAGTGCTCTTTATCTATCCATCATTAAGTGTTTTGATGTCTTAAAATCGCTTTTGTTGGTCTCTGGTGACGTTGAACTAAATCCTAATCTAAAACTAAAGCCAAGGTCTAAAAATTTGCCGTTGCTATTGCAAAGGCCGTTTATTTTTCAGTCACCTTGCCGTCCCTCCTAACCGATAACCGAAACAGTTCTGAAATCTGATTAGTCATAATAACAATCAAGCAATATCTCTGTCTAGTACATCCGGCGAACCTCTGCCCCTTGATGACTGTGCAAATGTTTTGAATTCTGCTTTTGTTGTTTTATTCTCTGGTGCGTCTTTTACTGTGATACCCCGCTTTCGACACCATGACTTCATTCCCATGTACAGTGTACTCAACTGTTAATCATAACGCGGGAGCGGTGGCTGATGATGATGATGATGATGATGATCTTGCAGCTGTTCCCTTTGTATCGGGCGGTTCCGAACAACGTTCGTACCTAGCCAAAAAAAATATATATATATATATATTAAACAAGAAAAAAAAAAAAAAACTTATTTCTTTGCGTTCAATTTGCTTTTGTCCTTCGCCACCAGTCCTCCAGTCTGCTTTTCGTTCTTCCGATTACTTTCCAGCTCCGTCCAATCGGCTTCGTGGACGCTGCGGCGCGCGTTTCAACCTCACTTCGAGGGATAGCAACAGCATCTCTATCTAGAAACGCGTTGAGCGCTGACCCCGTCGCAGGTGATTGGAAGCCGAGTGCTTCCGCCAGCAATTGGGCTTGTGGAAGGGGCTGGCCAGGTGTCTGTCCGTTTTCAGGAGCGTAATACCACTGCACCGGATGGCTTGGTTGCAGGCTTGTGCATGAGAGGACGATGAGTTCGATGGTTTCATCCGCTTCTCCACAAGCCCGGCATGTTGTTGTTTCCACCATCTGATTATATTTCTGTTGGTACACTAGTGTTCTCAGCCCTCCTGCACGTGCCTCAAAAAGCAAGCGGCTGCCCAGGCTGTTATCATATAACTGAGCCTCCGCTGATATTGTACTTTTGCTGAGGTTGTACACCCGTAGCGTTGACTTGCTCTTGGCCGCCTTTGCCCACTGAAGGGCCTCCCCCTCACGCACTCTCTTCCGCACCTCCGTTTCCCACTTTGTGTCTGTATTGGCACTCACGGGCACTGTGAAGAAACCAAATTTTTTTTTCCAGTTGGTATAGCCGCTTCCTCTATCTTGTCTGTATACTTGCCAGGTGGATGTATAGGAAGAGTCGCTTTGCCCACCGATTTCGGTCCATGAATCGCAGCCGCCCGTTGTAGCCGATCTTGCTCGTCGCTTCTCTGGCTTCGAAGGATGACCACCCGAGGTCTCCTTGGACAGCCTCGTTGGCCACCATACCATGGCATCCTACGGCCTGCCTCCCGACGTCTCGCTGACGGCGCTCCAATATCTCCCGCACATCCCCGGGTACGCAGATAACAGCGTTGGCAAAAGTCAGTCCCGGTACTATGGCCGCTTTCCAAAGTTCTCGTGTAACAACAAACCGGTTGCAGCTCCATAAGTTTCGTTTGCGAAGAACGTTGGTGCCTCGTATAGCTAGCTGCCTGTCGGAGATGTAGATGGTGCTCGGCCAAGTACTCTTGCTTATTGGTGAGTGTAATACCGAGGTAGTTGTAAGTGTCTTGCTCGGGGATTTTTTCGCCATTCAGCACGCAGTTACCTATATTAGGCTCTTGAGGCCCAACTAGCTGCATCACTGCCGACTTTTTGTTGTTAAAGCGAAGGCCTCGCGCATCCGCCTCCTCATCGCAAATGTATACCAGTTTCTGTAAGTCTTCTGCAGTCTCCGCCATCAGTACAATGTCGTCCGCAAATGTAAGACCCGGCAGTACCCAATTTACCTCCTCGCCTTCCTCTAAATGCACCAATGAGAACCCGATTCCAGACTGAACCAGGCGCCTCTCCAGTCCCGACACATAGAGGATGTACAAGAGCGGTGAAAGCGGACAGCCTTGTCGGAGACCCCTTGTCACCGTCACTTCTTCTGATTTGGCACCATTTAGCTCCGTTTTCACCGTGTTGCCCAAATACAGCCATCGAATGAGCGTTAACCACTGGTGCGGAAGACCAAGTTCTTCCAGGTACAGAATCAGTACGTCATGAGGCACACTGTCATAGGCCTTGGCGATATCAAGAAAGCAGCACAGCAGACTTCTTTCTTCTTTACGCGCAACCTCAATACATTGGGTGATCGTAAAGAGGTTATCTTCCAGTCGGCGATCCCGACGGAAACCTCCCTGGAGCTCTGTGAGCACCCCACTCCCCTCTGCCCATGTCGCCATATTTTCTTTCACGATACGCGCGAAGACTCGGTATATCGTGGAAGTCACTGTTAGTGGCCGATAGTCCCGAAGGTGTTTTCGGTTTCCACCCTTCTTTGGGATTAGGACAACCCGGCCAAGTCGCCAGTCTTGTGGCAAAGGCTCTGCGCCGCAGAAGATTGCACTGAAGATCGCTGCCAGTTGTTTCATGGAGTCCTTTCCCATGGATTTGAGACAAGAGGCTGGGATTCCGTCTAGACCCTGGGAGGTAGATGTCTTCAGGTGCGTCAGTGCTCGAAGAATTGTCACCCAGCCTATGACCTCTTCTTGAGAATGTTCTCCTGTGTTTGTCGGCCGCCAGTCTAGTTGGGGAGCTGCCGGCTCTTCGGATACAAAGGTCTCCTTCAGGTAGTTCATCAAGTAGGTGCCAAGGTTGTTAGGTACCTCCCCAGTGACCTCGTCGACAATAGTGGTTTCCTGATCTCTGCCATCTAAGGACCCAAGGTAGGCCCAAAACTTCCTCCGTGCGTCTTTACCGCTGCACCGGATATCTTGGACGGTAGCCAGATCTGCAGTTGTTATCTTCTGCTGGATGAGTTGTTTAGCATATCTTTTGCGAATCTGATACACCTCCCATTTCTCACCAATCTCTTCCAGCCCAGAGCGGAGTGCCAATCGATGGCACCTGTTAGCTTCTTGGCGGGCATGAATGGCGGACTTGACTTCAGCGTCCCACCATCTCTTACGGTGTCTACGTCCGATTAATGTTTTCGGTGTGTGTCGCTCGATGAGGTCTTTAGGCACTGTGATGTAGTCTTGATATCCAGCTGCCCGTATCCTGCTGTCGCTTTTTTCAAAACTCTTCATTACGCTCTCAACTGCCCGCTCACTCAAGTACGATCGCCGGGGGATCTCGTACCGCTTTTTTGTTTTTCTCCAGGTGGCTTTGCTGAAATCCAGCCTCAAACGATTATGATCGCTACCAACACTGTGATCGCCTTCTTCATCTATATGTACTTGTGTAATATTTTTTCCGAGTTCGTGAGATACAAGAGCGTAATCAATGCAGGTTTTACTTCCTCGTGCGCACCATGTGTACTGCCCTTCGCATGTTGGTCGTAGATTAACCACCTCGAGTTGCAACTCTTCAGCTATCTTTAGGAGTAGCCTCCCACTACTGTCCTCCCACCCGTCTAATTCTGCAATATGTCCGTTAAAATCCCCCATTATTAGGATACCTCTGCCTCCCCCAATGGCCTTTGCATCCTTTACAACACATGACATAATGGCCCGATTCTCGTCCTCCCGCGTACTTCCCACCGCAAGATAGATCACGCACACTGCCACTGGAGACTTCAACATTTCTCCCGTCACCCAGAGGTGGTCTTGGCAGGTCCTGTTTACACGCTGCCACGATGACGAACTGCGCCATAGGATCCCCACCCCCCCTCCTCTACGTTGACCTTCCTGGCGGTTGCACCCGGTCCATTGCCACTCAGGATGGATAGGCGGTTCCTCAAGGTCGCGGAGATGTGTCTCAGCCACCCCATAGAGGACCATACCCTCAGTGTCCATTGCTTGATATAATTCCTGCCATTTTTGCTCTCTTCTTGCTCCCTGGAGGTTTAGGAACCCAACCTTCTCCGTCGCCTGGTTTTGGTGCTTCCGACGAGTGCGCTTTCCGCCTCTGCCCTTCACCTCCCCACCGTCCTTAAAGCGTCGGTATATCTCTAACTGCCTTGCTCCTGTGCCCTGGCCTCCAGTTGACGCCACACGGCCTGTGCCACCATGGTGTGTAGCCATGGAGGAGGAGCCAGTGGACAGTACTCTGGCATACTCGAGTTCAGCACAGGTGAGTACATTGCCATATTGATTGGCAGTTTGTCCGGCATCCCTACCCACGGCAAGTTCATGCCTTTTACTTGCTGTATCTGTGCGGGATGGAGCCACGCTGGTACCGAGAGCACCGGGGTTCCTTCGGTGTGTGGTTGCTGTCCCACCGTGGGCGCATTCTTTTCTAGGTGTGGCCACGTATAGAACGTTCCCCGCCTGAGGCGGGGAACGTTCTATACGTGGCCAATCTGTCTGACCCTTGGTTCCCGGCTTGAGGCTCAGTCGTGAAGAGTGCCGCCTCCAGTTCTCTCTGTGGGACGATGGGGCTTCCGGCTCGCTGTCGTGCACCTGACTGTCTTTCAATCCCTTGTGGCGTATATTCTGGGGTCCCACGTCTGCATATTGTGTCAAGCTTTCTTGTTCTTTCTGCTTGTAATTCTGATGGCTTCCCGGGTTGATCCTCTTCTTCCTCCGATCGCCTAAAAAATTCCGCGCTATCTCCGCCAAGCGGTTTGTCACTATCCGGACACCTTCGTCGTTGTAGTGCATCCCGCCTTTTTTCATGGCGGCATTGATTGCTAGGTCCTGCGCGAAGTCAACATACTTGGCTCGTATTTTCTTGCACATTTTTCTGAGCTTCGCATTTAACAGCATAGCTGCTGCTTGTATCTCTCTGCCCCTGGTCGTAACTTCAGGAATGGAGCAAACCGTTAAAGCACTTTGCCTCTTGCCCCATTTGTTTTCGAGGCCCTCCACGATGGCCTCCGGTTGATGTCCTAGCAAAAGGTCGTTGATCCCAACATGCACGATGTACATCCTTGGAATTCTCCTCGCCTGTTTTTCATATTCCTCGATCATTGCGTGCACTGTTGCCGTGGTCGCTTTTCTGTTCATCAAGATTTCGAAGCTTTGGCCATCTGTCATTTCACCGTGAAAGGCCGGGGCAAACTGCCGTACATTGTGGTCTCCAGCAATCAATACCTCCCGTAATACCCCCCACGGTGGTCGTATAATTGGCTGGGTGGTTGTTTTACAACTCGTCGAGGGTTCACTGATGGTTATATTAGTTGCGCGCGCCTGCTTGGTTGTACCTGAAGCCAATGGGAGAGGTTGTCGTCTTCTTCCTCCCTCACTATACGCTGGTTGAGCGATGTCAGAATCACATTTTGGGCCCGTGTCGTTTGCGCTTGACTTGACGACGGGTGGTTTACCGTCAGGCGCATTTTCCACGCTTTTTCTGTCCAGAGTGTCCGTCAATGGTCTGTTGATTGGGAGTGTCGAGATAGGGCACACCCCTTTGTTGTTGCAGGGATTTGTCAGCGGCGCCACATTCAGATCTTCTATCTGAGCATTCAGTAGCCTGTTGAGCCTTGCTTCTAGTCCTTCACATCTGGTGATCAAACTCACCAGTGTTTCCCGTTCTCGTTCCTGTTCTTGCCACTTCTTTTCAAGCCTTTGCAACCGCTGTGCCACCAGCTCACTTGTTATTCTGCCAGCGTCTGCTTGTTGCAGACGATTGGTCAACTTGTGTATCTGATTTTCGAGCTTTTCAATCCTATCTTGATACGGTCTTTGCGAACACTCGAGGGAAGTGCAGATATTGCCGTTATAGCTTGTGCTCTCTCCTGTTGACCCCGTGTCCAAAAGTAGTACCTCACGTTGTATGCAGCTTGCCAATGACATGTTACTGTCATTGACCTTCTGTGTTCTCTCTGCTACAGCAATGTCTATGGAGCACGGCACGCAGGAATAAAGCAGGTTTTCATCTGCACCACTGTTCTGAGATATGTTTGCAGTAACCCTGGCAGTCTTTCCATAGTCCAGGACCGGCTCGACTTGTGAAGATTTCATGAAAGGATGGAAATCCAGCCTGTCCTGGGCTTCGG
The DNA here is from genome assembly GCF_016920785.2 of Ixodes scapularis. Lineage (NCBI taxonomy): Eukaryota > Metazoa > Arthropoda > Arachnida > Ixodida > Ixodidae > Ixodes > Ixodes scapularis. The sequence goes on along the minus strand of NW_024609857.1, from coordinate 112,574,003 downwards.
TGTTCACTGGCAGACTCTGAGCAGCCGGCAGAGGTATATCTTGGACCAGTTTTAAGTTGGCTATGGTCCCGGGGCTTGAGAGCTCGTCCAAGCAGTCCACATACTCTTCAGTTTCGTCTTTGCCCGCTGTCGCAGAGCTCCCCGTGCCCAGCTTGTCCTCGGCAACTCCAACAGGGCTGCCCAAGCTCTCCACAGGGGGGGTGTTACCCTGGACATCGGCACTTGTAGCAGTAGGAGCTGCCGTAAGAGCTTGAAAGCGTTCCATAAGTTCGCTCTTGTTGCCGACGGTAGAAAGACCGCATGATTTCAACTCTTTGTTTAACTCCTGGACCTTCATAGTTGCCATTATTAGCGGAGGTAGGCTCTCCCAGGTGATAGTCGAATCTTCGTTAAGCCTAGTTAGCTCCAACCTTCAATAGCCGGTTCTCAGAGCCTCTCCTGGTGTCTCAAGTCCACTCCTCTGCACCACCATATGCTTACTCGAAGTAGTCCTCTGATTTCGGCCTCGTCGCTTTTTCGAAGCTCTCAGGACGAATGTCTTTCGCGGCCTCAGCGCAACAGAATCACAACTTCCTTCTTTCTCTTTTTCTTAGTCCGGAGAGGCTGCATGCGCCATCTACCGGCTCACTCTGGAAGCTTATGCCGCTGTTGTTTTCTGGAGATACACTCCCAGCTCCGACAAAATCACCGATGCGTGACTCGGCGATAAGAAAAAAAATCGCTTTTCGATTGTTTTTGTTGTTGCTTAAAGAAGGCGGCCTTTATTAGAGAAACTGCAAGATCACCGAGATATGGTAGCCCGGCATGGTAAAGGCGTAGATGTTACTAAACACACTGGAAAAAACAACAAAACAAACAAGTAAAAATTTAAAGCGTGGGTGATAAAGAAAGGAACGAGGTGGTCGTGCGATAATTGTGTCGGGGACTGGCGACAATCCCAAGAGCCGGCTTATTCTCTGCCGCATCATTGATTTAATCGCTAGACAGCTCTGCATTCAGTTTCGGCCACCGCTCCCGCGTTATGTTTAAGAGTTAAGCACACTGCACCGCACTGTACTTGAGACCGGTGGCATTGTTAGGATAATTAATTACTTAAAAGTTTGTTGTTTCGCAGGGTCTGACGACATTAACTCCGAATTTGTAAAAAGTACTAAGGAATATTCTTCTATTATTCTTTGTAAGATATTCGACCGGTCTATTTCTCTTGGTTGTTTACCGGACGATTGGAAGCTGGGTAAGCTGGTGCCGATACATAAAACTGGAGATAGGCACTCTCCCCTCAATTTTTGTCCCCATTCTCTAACAAGCATTTCATGCAAATGTCTTGACCACGTCATATATTCACACCTGGTCAACTACCTTGAACCACTCTTTTTTTCACTCAATGACAACATGGCTTTCGTAAATAATTTTCATGCGAGACACAGGTTCTGACCTTCACTCATGATCATCATATTATTCTTGATCACACTTCCAAAGTTGATTGCATCTTTCTTCACTTCTCAAATGCATTCGATAACGTATCTCACATATTTGTGCTTCAGAAGCTTAGCAAACTAAATATTGACCCTAATGTACTTGCTTGGCTTCATTCCTTCTAATCTGATCGGTGCCAATTCGTGTTCGCAAATAATACATCATCCAGTCTGGCACCCGTTACGTCAGAAGTCCCTCAAGGCTCCTTATTAGGCCTGCTCCTTTTCCTTATCTTCACAAACGGTTTACCCTTCCTGTGTTTCATCTTCAATTAACCTTTTTGCTGATGATTGCGTTAGATACCGTGAAGTGACTAACGACTCTGATGTTTCTTTTGTCTTCAGTCTAACTTTAACAGTGTGTCTGATTGGTGTGATTTATGGAAGATGAAACTTAACCCCAAAAAATGTAAAGTAATGACTGTTTCTTGATTTAACACCGAATTTTCTTGCTACTTCCTTAACAACACTTTTTTTGGAACCAGTGTCATCTTATGAGTACTTACGTATTCATATCGCATCCAGTCTATCTTGGGAAACTCGCACACAGTACATAACAAGTAATGCGAATCGTATGCTAGGCTTCCTCAAAACAAAATTTTTCGTCTGTCCCTCTCTCTAAAACTCCTGCTATACAAAACACTTGTTCGATAAAAACTGGAATATGCCTCTGCCATTTGGGACCCCGATATTGACATATTAACATCTGCATTCTAAGCCATTCAAAATAGATCTGTTCGCTATATCCTTACTAATTATCACCCCACCGCCAGCGTAACATCCATGAAACTAATTCAGACTTGCCCAATCTTGCACTCCGTCGTGAATTCTCCCGCCTGTGCCTATTTCATAAGGTCTTTCATAATCCTTCCTTGCGTGTCAGACTGCTAACTCCACCTTCCTACATCTCCTCACGTCTGGATCACCAACACAAGATGGGTCTTCCTGTCTGTAAGACTACTACTTTTTACACTTTTTTTATTCCCAAAACAACGGCCTCATGGAACAGCCTTCCATGGTCCGTGGCATATATAACTGATCACATCAACTTTAAGCGTTGCCTACATTGCCACATTTCTGCATCTCATTAGAAGCGTTGTGTTTTTGCAATAAGGTTTTGTGTTCTATTCTTTTTTTGTATTTGACCTGTTAACCCCCTCCCCTCTGCAATGCGTTCGAGCTCTGAGGGATCATTAAATAAATAAATAAATAAATATCTAAGTCGTATAGGAGTAGATTACATTTTTATTAAATTTGTGAGACCGGATAGCACATTTACTGAATATTATCGCATATACAGGTTGTTTAACTGTATTTTGAACATATTTACTTTAAAAAAAATCTCTAATATACGCTGCAGTTTGTTCAGGTAAATAATACAGCCAGGGGACCTAATATAGTAATATAATGAAAATAATAATAACAATCTTTATTTTTATCTGCCCAAAAACAACCCGAAGGTCTTCAATTTGGTGCACAAGTCAATGATAAATTCGAGCAGAAACAAAGTAACACAATAAAAGCATAGTAAAGCACAGGTCCAAGGTGTGTTGGAAGCGCTTCCAATTTCTTGCGAAAAACAGAAAGATCACTGAATATATCAATATTTCTATCATGAAGGCGATTATATAACGATTGCATGCGTGACAGGGGCGGGGATACACACATGGTATTGTCGTAAAGAGCAGTATGGTTCCTAGTTAACCGAGAAGGAACATGAATGTTAATTCTGGATAAAAGCACATCGCTATCTATCATCCCATTTACTACCTTATGTAGAAAAATTAAGTCACGCTCGGCCCTTCTGTCGCACAATGGGCTCAGAGAAATCTTATCAACGATAAAGTAATAATCATAATAAAAGCGACGTTGAAAATAGCGGTCATAAACAAGACGCACGAATCGCTTTTGCACAGTTTCAATTTTTGCTGACTGCGTTCCAGATATTGAGTTCCATGCTACAGATGCGAATTCAAACCGTGATCGTCCTACGGAGCAAAATAGACGAATAATAGAGGCTAGGTTTTTAAACTGCTGCGTGATGCGAGATATCAGTCCCAGCATCTTAGTTGCTCTGCCAACAATAGATGAGACGTGTGGAATATACGTGAATGCACTGTCTATACACACGCTAAGGTCAGTTGCAGAAGATACACGTTCGATAGGCATCCCTTCTAATAGATAACTATTATGTATTACATCATAACGTTTGCCCAAAGTTAATACCTTTGTTTTAGAGGGTTCAGTGACAAGTCATTCAATTTGCACAACTGAACTTTCGCGACACGTCATGCTGTAAAGTATCGCAGTCAGCGAGAGTACGAAAATCCATAAAAATCTCAATGTCATCTGCAAACAAAAACGCCTCAGCATTTGTCACATTGGACGATAGATCGTTTGCAAAACTGAGAAACAAAAGGGGGCCAAGAATAAACCATCGGGAAACACCGGAATTGGAAAAGAAAGTTTTTGAGCGACTGTTATCTATGCGAACGCTGTTGGGACGAGATTATAGGTAACTTTGGAACCATTTACACACCTGTGCGCAACAACCATACAAAGACAATTTACGTAATAACAACTCGTGGTTCACTTCATCAAATGCTTTTGACATATAAAAATATATACAATCAATTTGCCCTCTGTTCATAACAACAGGGACAGAATAGTTCAAAAATTAGGACAGGTTAGTTTCAACAAACCGTCCAGTCAGAAAACCATGTTGGCAAGCATCAAATTTCCGGTGGAAGTAAAAAAAAAATTCGTTTGTATATAACGCGCTCGAACACTTTGGAAAAGCCCGGCAATAAAGATATGGGCCGATATTTACTAGAAATAGATCGATCGCCACTTTTAAAAATTGGTACAACAACCGAATATTTCCATACCCAGGTAGTACCCAGTTCCGGGCCAAAACTTGGCTTTTGTATGGGAGTTTAGGGCATTCAAAAGCCCGAAGAAGCCAAAGTAGAGCCAAACCTCACCTCCCTTGGCAACAATCTGGGTATTTTGGCCCTAATTCGCCAAACAAATGCCAAACTTAGGCTTCACTGCCTGGTTGTTCGGCTGTCATCTGGCATCTTTGGGCCTAAATCGCCTAACAAATGCCAGAGTTAGGCTTACTGCCCGGTAGTTCGGTAGATATTTGTCATTTTTGGGCTAAAATCGCAAAACTAATGCCAAAGTTAGGCTTCACTTTTTGATAGTTCGGCTGTCATCTGGCACCTTCGGGCCAAAATCGCCACAGATGTGCCAGAGTTAGGCTTACTGCCTTGTAGTTCGGTTGACATCTGGCATCTTTGGGCCCAAGTCGCCAAACAAGTGCCAAAGTTAGGCTTTGCTTCCCGATAGTTCAGCTGTCATCTGGCAGCTACGGGCCAAAGTTGCCAAACAAGTGCCCAAGTTAGGCTTCGCTTCCCGATAGTTCGGCTGTCATCTGGCAGCTACGGGCCAAAGTCGCCAAACAAGTGCCAAAGTTAGGCTTTGCTGCCCGATAGTTCGGCTGTCATCAGGCAGCTACGGGCCAAAGTCGCCAAACAAGTGCCAAAGTTAGGCTTTGCTTCCCGATAGTTCGGCTGTCATCTGGCAGCTACGGGCCAAAGTCGCCAAACAAGTGCCAAAGTTAGGCTTTGCTTCCCGATAGTTCGGCTGTCATCTGGCAGCTACGGGCCAAAGTCGCCAAACAAGTGCCAAAGTTAGGCTTCGCTTCCCGATAGTTCGGCTGTCATCTGGCAGCTACGGGCCAAAGTCGTCAAACAAGTGCCAAAGTTAGGCCCCGCTTCCCGCCAGTTCGGCTATCATCTGGCAGCTACGGGCCAAAGTCGCCAAACAAGTGCCAAAGTTAGGCTTCGCTTCCCAGTTCGGCTGTTATCTGGCAGCTACGGGCCAAAGTTGCCAAACAAGTGCCAGAACTAGGCATATTGCCTTGGAGTTCGGCTGATGAGGTATTTGATGTACGCGGGTGGTCTTCATCTTAACTAAATAGAAATCAAGTTTTATTTGGCTGGGCACTTTATCTTATTTTGCTGACCCGACTTTTTGCGATGCGATCTAGTCGCAGAGAGGCTGAGCCAATCAACGGCGTTTGGAGCGAGAGTTTTTGAGAAGCGACTTGCCAACGAAGACGTTGGACTCGCTCATCGCGCGCGTCAGAGTGACCATCTAATTATTTTTTTTGCAATGCGATTTAGTCGCACCGCGCGACTTCTTACATCCCCGGTGAGTATGAGCCTTTACAGAAAGTGCTGCCATCGAGCTAGCGCTGCGCGAGACTGATGTGCGCACGTCTCCTCAACAGATATTATTATTAGGTGGCACATTTCAAAAGCGAGCGTGGCTCTGTGCGTGTCTTGTATTGTGATTGAGCACTGTCAAATCCTAGCGATAACAAAGAGAGGAAACGACCGGGGCTCCGTGGCGCCGCTCCCGCATCACACTTGGGGGAATTTAAATGAAATTCCGGAACTTGTACTAGTTTAGCAAGTTGGTACTTTTTAAACATTTAGAAAGTGGAGACACATAAGAGACGATACAGACAGGACAATTTTTCAACTTCAATAACATTTATTTTTGGCTTCAAGCTCAAAGCCCGCCCGCTCCGTGGGAATACGGGAAAGTGAATTCTCGGGGGAAGGAGAGGAAGCGGAGGAAGTGTACGCGATCCCCCTGTCCTGCGGGACCAGGTACATCGGGCAAACGGGGCGATGCCTCAACGACCGACTCCGAGAACATCAAATGGACGCCGAAAGAGCTGCTTCTCACCACCCGATCGTCATTCACTGGAGAAAATGTCCCGGCTGCGCTCCTAAATTCACCAGCGCAAAAGCCATGGGAGGCCACTGCGAGCGAGTCGGGAGAGAAATAATTGAGGCCTATCGGATGGCGACAAGCCCGCAAAACATAAGCACCCCTTCCATTTCGCTCTCAAGAAAGGAGATTATCTTTCTAAGGCCCACAATGGGAAGCCGAACGCTGACAGACTAGGCAAGGCGACAAGGCCACCGGCAGAAGTGGCCTTTTCTTTTATTCCGTTCCATTTCTTTCCAGGTAAGGGCTGGGATTCCCCCGTCCCTTATTTCCACACTGTTTAACAGGTCGGGATACACTCCTCCCCTGTAGCTTTGGCTGTACAGCAGAGTTTTTTTTTTTTTTTTTTATAAGTTTTTTTTTTGTTGTTGTTGTTTACTCTAAAGCGTCTAAAATGCAGAGGAAGCTTAGTTGCGTTGTTGATGCCCCTTCGACCTCGCCTTTCGCTAATCCTCCCCACCTGTTTTTTGTCTTCGTGTGGCTGTCAGCGAAAGCGACACCCGCTTGAAGCAAATCAAAAGGGTGGAGCGAAACGCGCGACCTCTCTGTGTAGAACGCGTAGGACAAAAACGTTTGAACCAGACATGTACAAATTACTCAAAAAAGGTAGTTAAGTTAAGTTACTGAGTATCGACGCCAAAAGTAATTGGAGTAGAGTAGAAATTACGCATTTGTAATAGTAATTGAGTAAACTACTAACTACTCTAAAAAGTAGCGAGTTACTTTCAAGTTATTTTCGAAGTTACTTTTTTATATTTTTGTGGTGGCGAAATGAACACCAGTTTTGATCAATGAAAAATCCTGCGAGCCTAAAATAAATGCAGTCTATTTATAGATGCGTTTTCGACAATATAGTTTATTCGCTCGCAGAAGCAATTGACTTTCAAAGTTCTTGATAGGAAAATTTTCCCCTTTTCCTTCTAAGGACGTCCCCAGCCAAGCTAAATAGATGTTCCACCGACGCGCTGGCTTTAACGACAGCGTTGAATATCAATAACAGGCTGTGCAGGGTCGGGTAAGCGAGTGTCGGCATCTTAGATGTCCAGGACTAAACATGTGAGGTTTGCCTCGGGTAGAAGGTCTTTTATAACAAACTTTCCTCCTTTTTTCTTTTTTCTTCGTCAAGTTAAGATTGTTATGACTGGCCCCTCTTTACTCCGACGTCGTTTTGAGAGTACGCTGAGCGAGTGCACCAGACCATCAAGGGTTCAAGTCTCGCGACACGACGATGAGATCATCCGGACGACTGCGCGTCCCGTTGTAGTGCTAGTGCTACGCTACGGAAAAAAAATTGTTTGGTTTAACAGAGTCCAACAAAATTATCTCCCAAGGGTAAGTCGCAATCCTCGCCGGTGACTACAATATTTTGATGCGCCTGACACGTACGCCTGACAAGTAAATCGTTTTTAACAAAGAGGAGGTCTCTTAGGCATGGATGGTCGGAAGGACGCGAAGGATTACGTGAACAAGCATCGTCGCTCGTACACAGTCGCAGCTGGAAGCGGGAACGTGCTCCCATGAACGGATTATCCGTGCCAGGGTTTGTGCGTGGGGGAGTCCGGCTTTGCAAAGACGTATGCGCTGACAACAAGGCGACCATGGGAACAGGCGCCCAGCTGCGAGGTCATTCCAGTGGCGCCTCCCGTGGAACCTACCGCTTGAAGGCCCGTTCACACTCTTGCGACTGCTTGCGACCTCTTAAACCTGGGTTCCTTAAAACTTCTTAAACCAGAGAACACACTGGCGTCATCTATTGGGAAGCAGTGTAAACTCGGCGGTCCGGCATAATTTTTTTTATTTCTCGCGCAATATCCTTTCTTTTTTGGCTCGAAAAGCTTTTGTCAATGTTATAAACGAGCATTTCTATGGGTATTACGCACATTTGACCTCGGAAATCCCGCAAAACCTTCGCTTTTGTGAAATGCAGTTCTAGGGTCACCGCATAGATGGCGCCACAATGTCAGTGTGTTCCCTCATTCTAGAAACATTTAAGAAGTTGTAAGAGATCTCGTCTCTCTCAGTCGTACTCGGTCGCAAGAGTGTGAACGGGCCTTGAGTCAAAACTCACTAAAGACAGACAACACGAAAACAACAACAACTCTTGGAGTGCCCCCGTCTTTCACGGTTGCAGCTGGAAACGCGGCGCCTGCGTGCATTACCGGATTAGGTCAATACCCGACCAAGGCTTGTTAAGCATCTCTTCCTGCTTTCGTGCGTGCCGGTGTTATGTTTTGGCTGTTCGTCGCCACCTTGGCCCAAGGACCCTTCCCGAACAAGGGGACCCCTTGTTCGGGAATGCCACTTTATCTGCCAGCGCCTTATTCATTTCTGCGCTCAAACTTTCGTGATGGGAAAAATTAGCACTATATAATTTCGAAAGTAGTTAGTAATTTGAGTAGAAGTTACCTGAAAAAAGTAGTTAAATTAAACTACTAATTACCCAAATCAAGTTGTAATTGAAAGTTACCAAGTTACTCGAAAAAGTAGTTAAACTACAGTAGTTTGAGTAGAGTAGTTGAACTACGTCCAAGTCTGGTTTGAACGAAAATTTGTCACGTGACTCTCTCTGTCACGCTGATGGGATCTCTGGGGCTGTTGTTTTCGCCGTTTGCCTAGTTATACAAATAGGCGGGCCACGTAGGTCCGGTTTTCGAACTGCGCTCTTCAGTGTTCTGTTGCTTTCGTGCGTTGCAGACGCGGCCGTGTTTTTTCGTCGTAAACGGCCGCAATACGTCCGTGCCAATTTTTTTGTAACTGGCATTTTTTCACCGGAGTTAGTGGAATTTTCGTGATGTGTTTGTTGGACACGCTTCGACAAAAACTGCTCTTCGCCGCCGACGAGACGTCAGTTGAATGTGCGCAACCTTCTTTTTCGTGTGTGTTTGTGGGGTGCCTGAGTTGGATTATGCATCTATCAAGGACTACATGATATCGCTCTTTTATTAGTAAGTACACTGCAAGCCTGCTTCTGATAGTAGCCCTGCTTTCCTCTCAATCTCCGCGTTTTTTTTGTGTGATGAGTTTTGCTTGGCTTGAGGATAGTGTTAATTCTGTTTTATAATTTGCTTTTCGTTTTGCAGAGAAATGTGACCTTTGTAAATATGCCGAGAATACACTGTGTGTATGATAGTGGTTTAATAAACTTCTGGGAGCGATCGAACAAATTTTGTTTGTCCGTATATGTGATTGTATATGCAACAAATGATATGCAACATACACATACTTGCACGACGTTCGGCCAATACGGAGCAGACGCATCGTAGAATGTTTGAACAATATTGCACGAACGCTAGGCCGGGGCAAAACGGCTGTACGGCAATGCTTGCCGGATATCAAAATGCGGTGCAAAACTGCACGTTTGAGTGATATTGGAACCGAGTTTCGGCCGGTACTGTCACGATACTGCAAAGTATTGCCGTGCTGCTTGGGAACGGAGGTGATGGTATCTGACCATCATGTTTCCAACGCTTATTTAATTTAATTCTCTTCTGGGGCGCGTGAAAGAGCACTTCTGTGACACACCAGAGGTATTCCAAACTTGGGCAGGCCTCTTGGCTTTCTTTGCCACTTTTGGCACTTATTTGGCACTTCGGTGGGTAGCCCGAGAAGAGCCACACTTCGGCATGCCCCGAATCGCCAAATTAAGATTTACTGCGGCAGTTATGGCTCAAGTATGGCACTAATTTGGCACTCCCGTGGCGGACCAGAGAAAAGCCAAACTTTGGCAAGTCCCAAATACCGAAATTAGGCGTTGCTCTGGCAGTTATGGCTGAAATATGGCACCAACTTTGGCGCTCCTCTGGCGGACCAGAGAAAAGCCAAACTTTGGCACGTCCCAAATACCAAAATTAGGCGTTGCTCTGGCAGTTATGGCTGAAGTATGGCACCAAATTTGGCGCTCCTCTGGCGGACCAGAGAAACGCCAAACCTTGGCATGCCCCGAATTCCCAGATTAGGATTTACTATGGCAGTTATGGCTCAAGTATGGCACCAACTTTGGCACTCCTCTGGCGTACCAGAGAAGAGCCAAACTTTGGCATGCCCTAGGATCGCCCAACTAAGGCTATAGTTAGGCACCGTACTTTGGCACTGATGAGTGCCATGGTGCAAAATCCTAACCGCGCCATAGTTGGGCCCTTATGTTTGCCAGACCTTTGCCCAAGTTGGGCATTCCTCTGGCTTGCTACCTGGGTAACGATGGAAAAACACCAGAACTAAGAGAAAGGTTCAAAATGTGCCCTAATTTAATCCTAATCTTTGGTAGAATGTTTAGCTAAAAGTTCCTAATTAACGTTTAATTAATCAAGAAAATAACAACACGTGGTTTCAATTAAGAAACTTGTTGAGTGTCATTTGATACTGCCAACTCAGTCAATTTGTAGATATTTGGAACGCATTGGAAGCGCGGAGATGCACCAAAGTCACCGCCCGTGCAACAGGAGCATAGCTAGCAGTGGTTGAACGCTCATGATTAGATTATTATCCTCATTTTCACACTGCTAGCTATGCGCTTGCTGCATGGGTGGTAGCTTAAGTTGAGCCCTCGCGCTTCGCACCTCCTTTAAGTTGTTATAACATTGATTGATTTAGTGGTTTTCAATAACGCTCAGCCAGTTTATAATTGAGACATTCTGCCTATTTGTTCTAATTAAAAACATTAAGATGATTTATTTAATTATCTGACTCGTCATTGCAATTAGCCCCCAATTTTTTATCCCCAAGGCTGTATAACTCACCTGCATAAACAGCATTAGATGACCTTATACCGATGTTTTGTTATAAATCTATTCATATTAAAACAAAAACACTCGGAATAAAAAGTAGTATCTGAATAATTATACATTCACAGTTTTATTTATGAACTTGTTAGAATAAACATTTTCAAAGTTTGCAAAGTGCAAATAAATATTATCTCAGCTTAGACATTTCGTCAAAGAAGAATAAAAGAGAGCGCAATGCGTTTGATCAAGCCGGGTAATTGTTTGCGCAAAACAGAAATGAACGGAGTTATGCGAAATATTTACCTCGGTTTTTTTATTTTCTTGATTCATCGGCAGTATCGTTTCGAAAAAAGTTAGTTTTAGGAACAAAACTACGTTTATGGTTGTGCACATTTGCGGATTTTGAGCTCGAGATGCAGATTCTGGGAGTGCTTGTACCTTTATCGTTCCTTTTCTCGACCTCTCCAGTCAGACAGCTGTGACCCTTGAGTCGTCTGATGGCTACACAACTAAAGACGTCGTGAAAATTCTACCTCTTGAAGGTGAGCGGGTTCTTATCGAAGTACGTATTGAAAAAGTAATTGATGTGTTATTTCGTGCGTGTTTGCCTAGAAATTCCTAAAGCTCACGCGCGCCATATGTCAGTACGTGCGGAGGTTAAACTATACATTGCTCATGTATCATACAGCTGGGCGTTTTTTGCTTTTTGTTAAGTGTGTAGAGGCGTAGAACAATGTTGCCTATATATAAACTCAACACATCTTCTTCGACAAGAACAAAAAAACAAACAAAAAAACGTTCACCTTATGCTCTCGAAGTAACCCACTTCATGATGTGCATACTCTTAGCAGCAGGGATATCAGGGGTGGAAACCTCGATGTTACGCACGAGCTAATAACATAACCAAAACACGATGGTTGTTCGGCCACATATTCTGATTCATATAAAATGCATAAAAGCTATTATTATGTGTTAAAACAGTGCTATTGTTGTTTAATCAGTATAAATATTTCTTGTTTTGAGTGAGCACAAAAATAAATATTAGTTGTATACAGAATGGAAAAATAATTTTTTTTGCAAAAGTGAAACAAATCAAGATTTGTTTTACTTAAATAAAATTTATTTCATTTGAGTTAGATTAATTCGTTTGATAATACTGAACCTATAAAATTGTTATTTCTATAATCACTCGAAACATTTTGCAACATGGCACTATGATTGAGCAGTCTTTCCGATTACTGAAAACAACGCAGCAAAAACATTACTGTATATTTAAGATACACTTTAATTCATAATTTTTTTATAGAGTAACCCTTGCCATACTGAAAAAGAAATAGCTTGATTTGTCTTAGTGAGTAAAATCTATAGGGTACTTTTTTCGTCTTAAAAGTTTTTTGCAAAGGAAATTACTTTTTTTAGTTTTCGTTTCTTTGGTTTGCGATTTTATTTAGATGCATTAAGAGGTTACGTGCTAGAGTAACCTCTTAATTTGAAACAGTAAACACGCAAATTTCAAAGAAAGCACCTAAAAAAAGACAATTAATGAATAAAAAAAAGAAAGACGTTTGCAAATCTTTGTACTGTATTCTCTGTAAATTAGAGAGCGGCTCTGAGTAGGAGGAGGAGTGAAGGGTACGGAGGGGAGGGTATGTCTTTCCTCCCCCTCTGTAGCCTTTCCTCCTCCCCCACCTCTATTTAGTGGAAACTTTTCGCTAAATTTTATGCTAAATTTAGCGTCAATTTCTCCGCTAAATACGGCGGGTCATTTAGCGAAAATTTTCCGGCTAAATTTGGTTGGAAATTGGGCGAAATTTTGCACGCTAAATATAGCGGGTTAAGCTTCCACGCTAAATTTAGCGGGTAAATTCGCGTCACGTGACCTCAACACCAATTCAGTTTCCCCGCTAATTTCAGTGGGGAAACCGTGACGTCCCATAATGCAACGCGCGCGGGTATGCCGACTCCAATCGCGACGCCGACGCCGACGCCAACGCAGAGGCACAGAGGCGTGCTCTAAAAATAGTTGGGGGTTATTTTTGTTAGATAGGTATTATTTAAATTATCACAGTAATACCGATCTAATTTAAATGACGATTTTAAATATTGATCAATATTACGATTGTAATTATCTTAATTTATAATTTTTCACCCTGGATATCTACCTGTTCAATAGGATGTAATTAATATTACCACTATGTCTTGTGCTTGCCAAATGGAAAGGTTCTAAATGATGAACACGACTAATAGCAGTTTTATTTTCTCTGCTTCCTGGTCGTCCTCTCTCTACTGCATCTTAGTTTTTTTGTTGTCTCTGTCTTGGAACTGTACGTACGTGGGGCCTTTGTCTGGAACCTTCCTGGGGTAATATGAAACATATCGCCCACAGTCCTAAGTGTGATAATTTTAATGGTTTCGCCCGATTCCGGTAGTACTGTGTCTCCAGGATTCTTTATAGCAACCACGTGTTGAGTCGCCATTTAATAAATCCGGCTGTGCTGTTTCTCCCCGTCCATGCTCGTTGACTGTGATAATTTCCCTAATTTTTGTCAGAAAGTGCCATTCATTAGTTTAATTTATTTCGCCTTAACGGCCCGGCCCGTTAAGGGCATTACATAAGGAGGGGGGGGGGGGGGGGGCGGGCGTAATCAAAATTTGAACAATATAAAAGCCAAAACACAAGCACGATACAATTGGGGAACTCGAAGAAATTATAGAAAATTGGAGCTACTGACATGAAAGGTGTAGTTTTACTACAGAGGAGAAATCAGCAGGGTCCCAGATGGCGACAATGGAAGATGGGAGACTGTTCCAGTTGCTGATGGTTGAGGAATAAATGACCGATTGAAACAGTTAGTAGAGCCAAAAATGTGTTTGATAGTGCAGCCGTTGTTGAGGCGAAAAGATGTTCGGTCGGGGGGTAATAACAAAATGGTTTTGAGGTAAGGAATGTAATATTAAATTTAATGAATACGGCACAACTGAAAGACTTTCCTGCGAAGCTGCGAAGAGGATATGGCTAGTTGAGTTTTTAGCGCTGAGACAATGAAGGAAAAATCATAAGTGGATGAAATGAAGCGAGCAGCTTTGTTCTGAACTGCCTCTAGTGTATTGATGAGGTATAGTTGATGGGGATTCCAGATGGTTAAGACATATTCTAATTTTGGTCTGACCTATGCGTCAAAGGCCAGCTTACGGACAAAGGATGGTGCGCTTTTTAAGTTACGTCTGAGAAGTACAAGAGTTCTAGATGAGTCGGCAGTAATGGCTTCGATGTGGTTTTTCCAGGAAAAGTCAGAACTCAGTCTTACACCAAGGTATTTATACACAGTAGCGGTCTCAATCAGATCGGACCCCAAGAAGTAATTGAATGACAGGGTGGCTTTTTTTCTGGTGAAGTATATTAGTTTGCATTGAGACTTGTTTAATGACATCATCCACTCTTTCCACCAATTGTTAATTTCATTTAGCTCTTCCTGAAGCTAATTATTATTTTGTACAGAAGTCACTTTGTTATAGATGACGCAGTCGTCGGCGATAAGGCGTATTTTTGAAGAAATCCCAATGGGAATGTCATAATAAATATTAAAAAGAGTAAGGGCCCAAAGACAGACCCCTGGGAAACACCAGAAGATACATTTATTAAGGAAGATTCATGATCATTAATGAACGAGAGCTGTACACGGGAAATAATAAAGTCACGAATCCATGCAAACGTTAATTGGTCGAGGCAAAAATATGATCGCTTAGAAAGAAGGCGTTGATGGGGGACACGGTCGAACGCTTTAGAAAGATGAAAGAAAACTGCGTCTGTTTGGACATGACATTCAAGGTTAGTCTGCAAATCATGGATGAAGTCGCAGAGCTGAGTTTCGCAGGAAAGTCTCTTTAGAAAACCGTGCTTCTGTTTAAAGAAAAAAGAATGGGGTGATAGCTGCCTTATGATATTGGAGTAGAGGATATGCTCAAGCAGTTTGCTTGAAATGGATGTCAAAGAAATAGGGCGATAATTAGATGCGGAAGAGCGGCTGCCCTGTTTAAAGACTGGGATAACCCTTCCCACATTCAAGTCAGACGGAAGGTAGCTCTGAGATAAGGATTAATTACAGATGAGTTTCAAATACTCACTAGAAATAACACTGGTGTTCTTTTAAATTTTAGAGTTGATGTTATTGGTTCCAGCGGACGAAGTAACTTTTAGTTTATCAATCAATTTTTCACTAGTGGCGGAGTTAACGTTAATAGGATGCCTGCGCTCGTAAAGCTCTTCAGGCAGAGTGGGGACAGAGTCCAAGCACTCCTTAGTAAACACTGATGAAAAGTACTCGTTAAAAACCCTAGGGCAGTCACTCTACGGGATGGGGTCACCGTTAGTGTGAGTAAGATGGATGGTAGAGATGTAATTCTTTGGCGACACCAACTTTCAAAATTTTCAAGGTTTACTACGGAGTATGTAAGGTAAGTCATTATAAAAAAAGAAAAAAAAAACTCTCCTTGACAATCAAAGGTTACAGGTATATGTATGTAGGGCGCAATTATAAGCATCCCAAGCCTGTGTCGTACCAACACGTTTAGCTTTTGCAGAGTCTTTTTTTCTTCTTGCTTAAGGAGAGCAGTGTTTTGGTAAAACATGGTTTATCTGAGTCGGTGAGTATACGAACAGTGGAACAAAAATATTTAGGAGATTATTTATTTTAGTTTTATATAACACCCAATTTTTTTCTACTGATCTACTATAAAGCTCGCATTGAAGTGGTCGAAAAAGTGGTCAGCTCACAGTTTATTGATTCATAGCCGGCCTTGTTATAATCGTGAATGTTTGCAAATGGGATGTTTAACGAGGACGGATAGTGACAGGTCACTATGCAGAAGCTTGATCGCTGAGTCCATCAGAGTAGTGGCTAGATTTGACAACAACAGGTGATGTTGTTAGTATCAAATCGAGAATGTTATCTAAACGAGTAGGTTGGTCAACTACCTATGTAAAGTTTAAAGTGAGACACATATCCAGAAACAGGTTAGTTGGAGAGCTTCCCGAATATAGGTTTTACCAGTTAATAAGAGGAAGATTGAAGTCACCAAATAATACAATATCGGCTTTTGGAAAACGGTTTTTTACGTCAAGTAGGACTGAGTGTAGTTCAGTATGAAAGGATGAAACACAATCAGGTGGCCTATAACAGACACCTAGAACGGCTTTGCTATATAATCTACAAACACATATGCATAACAGTTCTAAGCCATATTTCATAGGGCAGATGTCGGATGGAGGCATTTTTTTTTATGGCAATGAGCACATCGCCTTCCCAAATGCCGAGCCGATCAAGCCGGAACATGTTATAGTTAAGATGAGTCAGGAAAAGTTTTTTTTTTTTATCTTTGATATCGGGTTTCAACTACGTTTCTGTAGGGATAACTATATCTGATGAATTGTCCTTCAGTACGCTATGAAGCTTATCTAGGTTTTACATGATGCTGCGGATGTATATGAAAAGGACAGGTAATTCTTGGTTTTTTATCGCGTGCTGCGGCATGATGGGGGGAAGATAAAACCTTTTTTCTGTTATATGGACATGCACTCGGTTATAATAGTTTACCAACAAACTGGGACTCCGGGTGAAAGAAAAAAAAACGTTTTTTATTAATATGTAGCTTATCAAAACGAACTTCAAATGGTACATTTAGACTTCTCCCATACTCGAAAAGCTTCCTACGGGCAAGTCGCACAGACTAAAAACCGTCTCGTACAGAAAAAGGGGTATCTTTTAGCGTAAATCCGGCAGCGAAAATAATTTCTTGTCTTTGTATTTGGCAAACTTGACAATAATAGGCCTGTTTTTTCCTGGCTGATATCTGCCTAGGGGATGCGATCGTTCAAGATTTGACGTGTCTAACTAGATACCTAACTTCTGTGTGCAAAACTCGATGACTTTTACTTCGGATTGACCCCACGTCTTGGTTGAATTATAAGGGCACAGAAAATTTGATCTCCTAAGCCTATTTTCATTGTCCTGACACTGCCTCTGAATAGTTGCCAGCTCAACAGAAATATGAGGACCAGGAGCAGTTACCGGTACAGGGTTCGTCGCGTCGAACCTTTCTTCAACAGCTGTTATCCGAGAGACAAGCTGTATGACCAATGTCTCTAACGTCTTTAATCAACTTTCTAAAGATGTAATCTTTGCCAAGATGTCAGTCTGCGCAGCCTCAATCCTCTGAACTGCAGCTAGTACACTCGCTATCTGCTCACTGTCTGTGAGTAGGCCGAGATTTGATTCAACGTCACCCGACAAAATTAAAAGGCGTTGGCAGATCGAAAAAACAGGCACGCACTGGAAGAAGTAACAAAGAAGATACTTCGAACATCTGCGCAGAATGTCGTAGGGGTTCGACATTAAAAACAAGCACTGATCTTTGCTGCCAGAGCATTTGTTATTCTGAAGGTAACCAACCCGAATGTACAAGCGAAAACACGTTGTGGCTGCCGCTGCGGTGTCGAGCCCCAACTGGCCGGCGAATAGAAGCTGCTTTTGTCGACAGTCCTCTGACGGTGTTTCTGGTTGCCAAGCAGGGTAGATGGAAGTGTCTAGGCACGGCGGAGCAAGCAAAAACGGCACAGTTGTCGAGTCATGCTCCAGGGATTGATCAGCGTCATCACTGGGACCACCGACGTCAGTCGGGAAAGCCACGAACAGCTTCGGCGGGACGATAGCCGAAAAGAGCAGCACCTGAATGTACAACCGAAAACGCGTCATGGCTTCTGCTGCGGTGTCGGGCCCGAACTGGCCGGCGAGGAGAAGCTGCTTTTGTAGAGAGTCCTCCGACGATGTTCCTGTTTGCCAGGCGGGGTAGATGGAAGTGTCCAGGCACGGTGGGGCGAGCGAAAACGGCACTGTTGCCGAGTCATGCTTCAGGGATTGATCAGCATCATCACTGGGACCACGGACGTCAGTCGAGAAAGCCACGAACAGCTTCGGTGGAACGATAGCCGAAAAAAGCAACACCTGAATGTACAAGCGAAAACGTGTCATTTCTTCCGCTGCGGTGTCGAGCCCGAACTGGCCGACGAGTAGAAGCTGCTTTTGTAGAGAGTCCTCCGACCAACGAGGTAGAGGGGCTTTGAGTGATAAACCGGAAGTTCGCAAGTGGCACCCCCCCCCGGTTGCCGCCATGTTTTACGCAAATGTGACCACTCGTCGCGTGATTTCCCAAGAGCCGTGACGTCACACGTAAGATGGCAGCGCCCAGAGCTGGCGGATACGACTTTGTTCGGTGCGCGGCAGCCGTGATGTGCAGCTGCTTTCCGACGATTTCGGGCTTTTTCGTGTTCGCTGACGCAGGTATAATGTAAAAATATGAAGGAACGAAACTTTCTACCCTTTTTGCTCAAGATCGCTCTGGATCATCTGGCTATTAACACGTGTGAGACAGCATCAGCCGTATCGCCGTACCAGTGCTCGGATTCGGGATCTGTTCGAGGATCGATAGAACTTTGAGTGGTTTTAGCATAAAAGTTTCGCACTCTCTTGGCTTTGTTTGAACGTTGGAATGTCTGAGAATCGACGCGAAAGGTATACGTCGCGTTAGGGCCTAGGAGAAGTTGTTTCAGGCCTGCGTCACCGAATAACCATAGCATTGTAAGCAGTGAGAGAGTGCAGGCGAGCTGGTAATCAATCGACATCTTGTAAACCCTGAGATGGGGAACGATAAAAAAACGGACGAACACAACAAAATCTCCATTGAGATTTTGTTGTGTTCGTCCGTTTTTTTATCGTTCCCCATCTCAGGGTTTACAAGATAACCGTAGCAACTTTTAGCGAGGAAGCTCCTGCGATCTTTAACCCTTTGTACTAATCGACGATTCTACATTTGATCGCTTTTCTTCCTTTTTCGGTGAGTGCGAAGTGCACACTTATTTTCAGTTACGAGGTTGACGTTTTATTGAGTGGGGATGAATAAACCGTTGCAGGCACCTGCTTCAAAGCTATTCGACTTGCAATAAGAACAACTGTTTTGGTGTATGCATAGATTAATTGCACCTTTTCCACTTTCGTAGGATTTATTGCAGCAATACTTTTTCATCAAGAGCGCATTGTATTGGTCTGTCAATTATTTACTTGTTCTAATTACCTGGATAAGATGATTCATATTTTTGTTCATCCCTTGCCTGAAGAGCAGTCTTTTTGAAAAGTGTTGACCATTCCTTTCGGTCTCTTCAATAGACTTTTTTGAAAAGTGTGGGTTGCCTATACTTCGTATCATTGTAACCTGGAAAAGGGCAACCGCCACAGCCCCCTCGAGCCAATCAGAGAGACAGAGCGAAAGTGTGAGACAAATCTGTGCAGACGAGCACTCTGAATGACATGTTGTCATGTGCCTCTCTCCAACGTGCATATTCGCTCACCGAGACTGTAGCCTTTGCTGTTTGCCAAATTGTGATGAAACGAATTACGGTAGCTACTACTCTAATCACCCCAGGCCTTCATACTTTGGTTATTTGTTCGACAAGAATGTTATGTCCGCCATCATTGTGAACTCGGCTCAGCGCCTACTGGACTCGAATGCAGCATTAGCATTCGACGTGAACTGGGGCCCATTTGTGTGCTTTACGTCGAAAAAAATGGTAACAGTTGTGTTGCTTGATGAGGTTCTGCAAAGGGTCTATTGTGTCATACGTATAGGAAGTGTCCTACTATATAACAATGCATCGACACATACTATTAAAGTATATGCTCAGAGGTGTGTTTGTTTTTGTAATTAACAAGTTACAGCAGTGGGTTTTAATGTTATTATCATGTGTGCAGTTTTAAGTATCCTCTCTGCAATGCCTGCCAAGGCCCCTGGAGGGAAAAAATTAATAAATAACATTTTCACATCACTGGAGTTGGTCTTCGGATGTGCCACATGTTCAGGAGAAGTGGAATGAGTGCAGCCCAATGCAACAAGTCTGCCAGCCTGGTGTGTGCCATTAATTAATATTGAAGTGTTAGAGATGCGAGTGTCCTCAAAAGAACCTGCGCGTGCGGTGAACACAATTCTTGGTGTATAAACTCTCAAGGCGTAAAGGCATGCGGAAATAGGTTTATCTGGTTAGTGTATCAAATATGTTTATTTCCACTGGATTACATAATTATTGATTCTTAGTTAATGGTTCCAGAACGAGTTCTTTCTGCGACAGTCTCCTGTCAGGCTTTCAGTCGTAATACCTGTGAACCTTGTTGTGGGATGACGTTCTTGGCACGTCGGTGTTCAGTTTGGTCCAGTAGCAACCTTGACCGACTGATGCCGTCTTATAATCATACGTCATGTGCGCCCACTGACATCTGATGCACTGAAGCTGCAGGGCTGGCTTCTAATCCGCAAAATTTTCCTGGTAGTTTTCTGCATCAATGCAGCAAGGTCGGGCATGTATTGCTTATGTGGCTGTGCCCTTTTGCTGTGCGGTTGACTTGATAGCTGGCAACAACGTTTGTTTGCTATCCAAGTCACTTCACTTCCACTTCGTAATGGAGATTTATTCTGCATCCCACGACCACTGCAACTTGTGCAAATCTTGTGTGGCAAAGTGAAGTCTCGTGATGCTTGCAGCCCACTTTTGAGAGCAACCAACCATTCTATTTCTTAAGGTCACTGAGCGGCATTCTCCCTCAAAGTTGGAAATTGTGTGTTTCGTGGCATGGACACAAATAATTAGTGTCAGCAAATTATTAGGTATTGTCCTTGGGCGACAACCGACACCAGATCAACTCTCCTTGCATTGCCGCTCACCTGCTTTGTCGTACTTACCTCCCGTCCAGATGAAGTAGGTCACGAGCTTCGGGGTAATGTCGGCACGAGGGACAAAGACCGCCGAAGATAATCCTCAATCTTCCCCAGACGCTCGTGGAGACGTGGTCGAGGGTCGTTCGGCACGAACCCTTGCAGGCCGATTCATTGGTACGGGCTTCTCCAGTAGGCATGGTCGGCCTCATGCAGTGGTAGCAGAGTGGTTTTCGGTCGGCCATTCGCAGTACCTCCGTCTTCCTCGGTGTACTTTGTTCAGCGCGGACCTACACTGGTTCTTCCCGATTTCGGGAATGCTTCGGCGTTGGGGTGTCTCGTTGAATTGGCATTGAATAGTAACAGGTAGCCGGAGATGGTCGTTGTGACTTTGTGACATAAGTCGCCCTTGGTTCGTCAGATGCCACTTCGCTCGAAGAGGTCTCCAGTTGAAATGCCTGTCGAACGTCTTCTGAAACAATCTCGGCGATCAAAATAAAAGCCGGGCAACTGATGGCAGAAACTAGCTTCCTTATTTCCTCCTGAACACCATTGTGGATGATGTCACGGATGCCTGGGGGGCTGGCGTCGAAGTTGCAGCTGGACGACTCGAGTGTCGAGACGCTAAGGAGTTGTTGATAGTGACAGGCTTGGGCCGGCAGTGTACATTCAATGTTGGAAGCCTCATTGATATGAACCCTTCAACTGTTGTCGTAAGGTTGCGGACAAGGCTGCCGAAGGTGTTGTCTATCATACGAGGGACATCGGATTCTTAGCCTCTTGTCTTCTGTAGCATCAGGGTTGGCGTGGGTGCTCAATCAGAAGCAAAACATCCTGCACGAAGGAATTCGTGGAGGAATTCGGCTCTCTCTCGTCAATTTTGGCTGATGAACGTGCACTTCAGCTCGATCTTGCAAACTTCACACGACGTTAAAGAGGATTCGTGGTTCTCGAACCAGTTCCTCGCAGTTTCTTCCACGAGAAGTATAGGTTCCGCAGGAGCTGGTTGTCCATCTACCCACTGTGCGGGCGACACGGTCAAATTGTTCAATCCAGCCCTCGACGACTTATGCACCTTGCGTTAAAGGGCATCAGAGTGCGAGGTGCGACGGGCATGCAAACGATGGTGGGAGCGGACGTGATTTGCTGCTACAGGTTTCTCATTGTTGGCTTAGTCAGCTTCGGTTTTTCTGGCAAAAGACCTAATTCCGGTGGTTCTTGCGGGCAGCAGCGACTGGCTTGGATTTCAAGTTCTTCGTGGTGTATTTCTGAGTTTCGTCCTTGAGGTTCTCGCTCGTCTTTCGGTTTTTCTGCCAGGCTCGGGATAGGACTTGGTTCAAGGCTCGCCGAGGGATTAAGCCTTGGGATAATGCGCCACCCGTGTCTTGTTATCGGGCAACTCGGCTGAGGAGCCGCCAGGGTCGGCACAGAGTGAAGGGCTATGGGTAAAGTGCGCAGCACCTCCGCCAGAACATACAGTGACAACTCAGCATTGCCTGGAACTTTCCAGAATAGAAAATATTGACAGAAGATAGGACTGGAGCAAGCATCCGTGACAATATAACAAAACAGACAGAAAAGAGTCTATCCTGACCACTAAAGAAGCTGCATTGCTTTAGTGGCATTCTGTTCGAATAAATCCTCTCCTTCGGGGTCTGGCGACTGCCGTGGACGAGCGGAATTGAAATCGATGTGGGACCACTTTTCTGGTAATAAGCCGCTGCAGACTCCCGTCGGAAAGCGGCGTGAACAGGAGGACTGGGTAGGTAGGTATACACGCGCGATGAAATGTCCATACAGCTTGCAATTCGCGTAACGAGTGTTGATAAAACTTTGGTGTCGACGAAACGTGCGACAGACAGCGGAATCAATACCAACTGCAACACCTGTGCTCCGTGAAAGTGCACGTCTACGCCGTAACAATTTAGGAAGCAGCACAGTATCATTTAGCACGGCACGGGAACTACAAGCGGCAAGGCAGCTCTCCGGTGCACCGCACAACCAAAGTGAGCCTTCGGTCATTTGAACGAAGCGGCACCACGATTGCACACTGCCAAGCGCGACTCACGCAATTTCCGTCGCTAAACTGTGTATCCAAAAATATTGCACACGCTTTACTGGAGATCTCGAAGGTTCCGGTGGACACCGAGAGCACGAAAATGTCAACTTAAAATTTATCCTAAAGGTGGCCGATTGAATCCGAGACCCGAGCAACGTAGGGCCGATTGTCTCCTTCGTGGCAATATCCCCGTCGGTCACTAGCGAAATGCACACCGTTCCTCCGTATTTTCACGTTATACCTACGTCAGACACCACGCTGAACTTTGAAGTCGCTTTCGACCGGCCTCATACGACCTCATATGCCGGCTTCCGCCCCTAAAATCAACCCGCCGAGACGAACGACAACGAACAATGCATCCGGCAAGCTCCGGCTAATGTTCGGACCCAGCTGGGGCCAGTCGCCGCATGGGCGCTGCCATCTTCCCTGTGAGGTCACGTCTTTGGTTTGGTTATGTGACGAGTGGTCAAATTTGCGTACAATGGCAGCGGCCTTGTGGGGGTCACTTTCGAGTGCAGACCGGAACCCCGCTTTATCGCTCTAAGCCCCTCTACCTCGTTGCCTCCGACGATGTTCCTGGTTTCCAGGCGGGGTAGATGGAAGTGTCCAGGCACGGCGGGGCGAGCAAAAACGGCACTGTTGTCGTCCTGCTCCAGGGATTGATCAGCATCATCACTGGGACCACGGACGTCAGTCGGGAAAGCCACGAACAGCTTCGACGGGACGATAGCCGAAAAGAGCAGCACCTGAATGTACAACCGAAAACGCGTCATGGCTTCCGCTGCGGTATCGAGCCCGAACTGGCCGACGAGTAGAAGCTGCTTTTGTGGAGAGCCCTACGACGATGTTCCTTTTTGCCAGGCGGGGTAGATGGAAGTGTCCAGGCACAGCGGGGCGAGCAAAAACGGCACTGTTGTCGAGTCATGCTCCATGGATTGATCAGCGTCATCACTGGGACCAGGGGCGTCAGTGGGTAAAGCCACGAAGAGCTTCGGCGGGACGATAGCCGAAATGAGCAGCACTTTAATGTCCAAGCGAAAAACACGTGATGGCTTCCGCTGCGGTGTCGAGCCCCAGTGTGGTTGATGTTCAAGCTGTAATTCTTGCATCTGCACCATCTGAGCAACTACTGATGTCAGGTCCTCACCGGCCAAGGTCAATTGGCATGAAGTGGCGGTCGGCTTCTGGAACCACTCTTCAAAAACGCGCATCGCAATATTTAGTTTCACTGTTCATCTTCGAACAAGGTGTGTTAGCGCCACTATGGCTTAATCAGAGATTACGTTGATAGGCCAGATTGATAAGTTAGAGAGATAAGATGGTTCCTCACCATCCAGACTGTATCTCTGCTCGACTGGTCGTCCTGCTTTTCCTTTAGTAAAGCATATGTTGATCTATATATTTCGGAAAAGACGATGCACTGCACGAAGTAAAAACTTCAAATTTACTAAGAAACCTAATTACACTTTTAATATATCTTCTTCAAACCCCCCCCCCCCCCCTTTTGCCTTCTCGCTTCATCACATTCAAATCGTTGTATCTTTCTCTGAATCGTGCAACAAACATCATTCTAGAGACGAGAACTGAGGCGCAGCAACGTTTATTTTGCCGATGATTTCTTCGCTTAATTAATTTGTTCTCGTGCTAGATGACGAAGGAAATGACTTAAGCGTTTGCATAACAAACGTAGCTGGGCTAAACTTAGAAAAATGTACTACTAGGTAGCATCGTATAAAATATTGCCATAAAGAAATCAGGGGGGGGGGGAGGAGGGAAAGGGAACGCGGCGCAAAGCGGAGGCTGCCATATTAAAACCACTTACGTTGCCAGCATAGGTTTTGCAGCGGAGAAGTTGCTGCCATATACGGCGGACCGAGTTTTACTTTCTTTTTCGTTTTGGAACGAGAATGCATTGTTGTGTTACATAAGTCCTCCTGCATACAGACAACGAAGTTGAATTATATTTGTCTTGTTTACTTGGTTTGAAACCCTAGAAACGGGTTTTTGACGACTTATTGCTTTCATCATTTTGGAGTACGCAAGGCAGTTATCTCGCTGTTCTGGTTCCGGTTACGAAAGCAAGGCAAAACGCTCGTAGCTCCCGCCCTCAATACACATTGGACACCTTCCACACTTTGACACCGGATAACTGTATGAACAAGGATTTACATTTACTTCAGAGGTAACTTTCGCCGCTTCCTCACCGTCGAGCAGTCGGATCAACTGGCGGCAAGCCGCGGACGAAAGGCTTGAGCGTCAACAGCCTAGAGCCACTACAACAGCCCAAGTGCACTCAGTGCCAGTGCGGGCTACGAGGGCTTCTGTCAACCCAGCGGCGGACCCAAGAGGGAGGCGACAGGGACGGCCGCCCCCCCCCCCCCCCTTCCCCTCCCCCACCTGCCCCCTCCTCGGAGGGCGATTTGACATGGGTGGATTCCCCGAAATAATACCAACTACCGGCCTGCCAGGTGGTAGGAGGCTCGGTACTCAAGGACGAGGGTTCGAAATAGGGTAGGCCGCACCCTAGGAGGCACACTTGTACTCTGAACTTGGAGAATCAGTCCGTCGCTTCAACCGAGATTGAAGTCCGCAGCGGCGGTTTCAAAGCACAGCTTAGAACCAAAAGTCGGCGCACCGGCGCACATCTAGGGGCCGTCGGTGCACTGTGGTTCTGCGGCGGTTAAAACAAAAGGCGCAACCCGAGTCCTGTCTATCTTGCTTGAGATCCCCCCCCCCCCCCCTCACTAAAGAAAACAAAAAAAAACGGAGTTCTGGATCCGCCTTTCGGTCAACCGGTAGCCCAGCACAATCCGTGAACGTTCCAGCTCTTCGCCATGACACGGTGTTGCAGAAAGCAGGGTAAAATACAACTAACTACACGGACCACCGAATCAAATGCACTGTTATCGTAAATATTGGCTTGTGATTGCGCCTTTGTAGATCATCTTATTCGTTTTGCTGGAGAGACGCAACCGACGGGCGTAACAAAATTGTTTGTGTATTCCGCATACCTCGCAAAAGCACTTACCCAGTCACCTTGCGAAAAGCGCGAAACACGGAGTCCGCACCGCCCCGACTTAGCAGTCTTTTACCTGCTTTAGAGCAGTTTGTACTTGCTACTAGGCATGTCTACTGAAACTGCAACTTAAAACTAGGGGCAATGCCAGAGAGAAAAGAGACAAAGTTGGGAAAGCATGCTGGCTCTCTCCAATTTCTGAAATTTCAAGTGATGGTACCATAATAAATTCCCCCAACACCTCTTTCCAAAATAAAGAAAAAACGCTATGTTCACTACGTAAAAAATAGTCTCAGTTCATGCATCCGCAGGCAGGTAGGAAACGTTGCCCCAATTTATCCACACATCATGACGAGCCCAACAAACCCACACGAGATTTACACGAAAATATCGGTGGCGACTTAAGTCTCCCTGAAATTCTGTATGACCGGTCGTTTGCAGGACCGAATCATCTACTCGGGCGGTGTGCGTGGCTGTGCAAACGCTTACAACACGAAGCATAAAAACGGCAGTTCTAGGGCAACAATCCGGAGTCCATTGTTCAATTAAAACGACGTAATTTTGTTGAAAACGCCCGCAGCATTTTACTCACGGTATGCGTCGAGAATCTTCCACATTTTGAAACGGAACGAAGGAAGATTTGCTTTTAAAAGTGCCTACTGCGTCCTCCCGGACCAGCTGGACCGGATCAGCTGACGACGACGAGACTGAACCCGTTGAATTTCAACCCTACAATAGCCAATTTGCGCTTCGTGTTAGTACGGGCTTCTACCTCCAAGCACCGCACCACACACCATGAACGTTTCCACTCTTTGTCGCATCGCCGTGTTGCACCAAACCTATCTCTATGCACCAAATCGCCGAAGTCAACGGAGCGCTGTCGTGAACCTTGGCTTGTGGTTGCGCACTCGTGGACCCTGTGACTCCCTTCGCTTTCAAAGCACACACGACGATTACGAATGATACTTTCCGTCTTCCGGGACCATGAAGGGGCACTTCTCCGGTCACGTCTTCGCTACATGTGCTCGAAAACCGCGTCAAACGTGGTCAAACCGAAGCTGCCGAAGCAATACCGGCGCCATGTTGAACGTGCGTTGTTGCTAGATTTTCTCCGACCAAACAAAAACAACGAAAGCAAACCGGCTCTAGCTTCCAGCGTACATCGGCGTTGCGCCGTGGCCAGATTTTCTCTGTCAGCTCTAACTTAAAGATGACTTACAGATGCAGCAACACTGGTATCAAGTTTTAACATGGCGGCCCCCACGGAGCGCCGTAAATTCTGAGGAGGGTGCATTGGAAGCGGCGGCACCTTCTCCCCTGAAAGAAATCGAGAATAAGCGTAGCTACCCGAAGGAAAAATCCATCAATGTAACCCTGTTTGGCAGTCAATGTTTTCTAGTGGACCGCTGACTGTGCCTGACTGTACGTCAAGCGAGTCTGATTGGCCAACAAGTTACTCTGACCTACAGTCAAACTCCAGTCAGACTCCGCTTGTCGGCTTTCTGATGGTTTCCCGGTGGCAGTCGGCCGCCGCGAAATGCCATCAGGATGTCTTGGTGGCGATTCTGACTGTACATCGATTGTCTCTGTCTGTACGTCAAAAAGCTTTGATGTGCAGACAGACGTACGGTCAAAGGACGTAAAGTTCGTTCGGATACCACTATTTCGTCAAATCTATGAATACAAAAAGTAATCTATGCACGAGAAAACGATTTCGGGACGTGAGCCCATAAAACCGCTGACGTTAGAGATATGACACGCAACGGACCGACAACCTTGATCAGAAGCCCGCCGAAGCGCCGAACACGTACGACGCTTCACCGACTTCGCTGACTTCGCTTCGCCCATAGAGACTTTGCCGAGCTTTCATGAACGATCGCTCTCGACTCGTTTGTTTGCCCGCTTGCTTTAACCTGTCGATCCTGCCCGGGCTCTGCAATGTCTTATATTTTAGTAGAATTTCTACTCGACAAGACCCAGCCTGCTGTGAGTTCCGACGATGTAAGGGACTTTAGCGGTGTAGTTGAAGACGACAAGGTGTACCAGGTCTACTGGGCCGGTGACGCGCGAACAAAAGGATCGCTCTACGACGCGAAAGTACTCTACATGGCAGGTGAGTAGAACTGAAGTACGGCGAGTGATGTACCATAGCCTCCTCTATACGGAGAAAGCCTGGCACATCGACGACGGAGCCATAGAGCGCGCGGCCGCAGGAAAAAGGAGAGGAGGAGCGCGCCGAACGGTGACCAATATGGTAGCGCAGAGCAGAAAGGGCAGACCTGCACAGCGAGCGCTTGGGTCATGAGCGGCCGCTCCCCGAACCACGCTTGTTCTTGTGTTTTCGTCACCGCCGTTTTCGTGCTCCGGGAGAAACGGGCGCGGCGATTCGAAAGGGCGCAGGGAGAAACGGGAAAGGGTGGACGTTGAGTTTCTCCTATCCACGACAGCGACAAGAAAAGAGAGAAAAAAAAAAGATTGTTTTTGCGTTTGGCCGCTCGCTCTTTTGTGGCGCTAGCGGGTAAGGTTCTCTCCGCTCCCGCTTCTCCGCCCCTCCTTTCCCATTTACGGCGGCCGTCTTTTCACGCGACGCGCCAGGCTTTCTCCGTATAGAGGAGGCTATGGATGTACGAGTGCTTTGCATAACACGCTGACGACCTAACTGCATTTGTAGCCGAAGCATCTTATATAAATCGAATAGTCAAATCGAGCTTACAAGCGGAGGCATAGTTGGTCAGTTCCTTGTCCGGCGTGCGTGGGGAAGGACGTCTCTCCCCGAGCTTCCCGCAACAACCGGATCCTCCTCGGACGCGATGCCAAACGGAGCGGCGGCCCCCGCTGCGGATGCCGGCCAGGCTGCAGGGAGCGCTGAATACCGCACCATCCTGCCCGCGCTGCCGAGCGGACCAAGGCTGGCCACGGCGGTTTTCCTCCACGGAGACACGAGAGGTAGGCCCTACAAAACTCAGGATTTTGCTGACGTGCTGGAGGAGGCCATCGGCATGGCGCACGTGGTTGGGCTGGGAGCATTCCAGTACAACCACGTGTGGGTATGCACGATGGATTCAAGGGAGAGCAAGGAAAAGCTGGTTGCCGCCAAGGAGCTCGTCATCAAGGGCAAGAGGTGCCTCGTTATCGACCCGAACGTCACGGAGGTTGGGATTCGCATCCATTGGCTTCCGACCTTCGTGACCGACGGGGAGATCCGCACGGCTTTCCAAGACTACGGGACTATCGTGAAGATAACCAGGGAAATGTGGAAATCTCCAAGTGGGAACTACGAAGTGGAAACTTCGACCCGCTCCGCCACCATCGTGCTCAAGGAGGGCACCACGAAGGACGAGTTACCAGACCAGACAAGCGTCAGCCTCTATCCGGTGCTGGTGTCGGTGCCAGGCAGGCCGCCGCGGTGCCTCCGATGTAACCAGCTGGGGCACATGCGGAGGCAGTGTCGGGCGCCGTGGTGCCGCCAATGCCGGAGCTACGGCCACGGGGAGGCGGAATGCGTGCCCACATACGCCGCGAAGACCCGGCGCCACGCGGATGCGGCACGGGACAACGAGATGCTGGACGACGGGGAAAGCACGGAGTGCGGCACGAACACCGGGCCACTGAATCCCCCACAGGCCGAACCTCTGGAATCGCGCAGCACGGACACCGCACAGAGAGAGGCAGAAACAGAAGGTATTCCGCCGGAGTCGGCTGAGGCAGCCCGCGAAAAGGAGAAAGAAAAGGAGCGCCCGAACGGCGAGAAAGAAGGCTCGGACGGCGCGCCAGCCGCCAGCACCGGAACCGAAGGGACACAGGACGAGAAAACGAAAGGTCCCTGCTTGGCGCCGGAGAAATCGCAGGGAAGCGGCCCGCCAGCGCGCACAGCCGCTCCAATGGAGGAACCGCAGCCGAGACGGGATGGAGCCGCACCCAAGGACACAGCCAGGGCGACGCGAAGTAGCGTCCGGAATCCAACCAAGAAAACCGAGCTGGGATCGCTCCCGCCCCGGGAGATGAACGTGTCGTCGCTCGACGTGGTTCCCCTCCACAAGAAGGATTAGGTCCCCTCCCGGTCGGTAAGAGGATCTATTATTCCTCCCCGTCCCTTCAGAATCTGCTTGGCCCGCTTAGTTGTCCTCTTCTCACCAAATAAGCCCTCTTCACCAAGTCTCTTAAAATAGCAACTTTTAATTGCGTCAGCGTCACAGCAAGAAAGCGCAAAACTTTTGTAATGGACCTTCTGAATGAAGAGAAGGCCGATATAATTTTTTTACAAGAAACCAAGATCTGTTCGCCAGAAAAGGCCAAGAGCTTTGTGCAATTTTTCGGAAATGTTTTTTGGTGTGTACACACATTAACGGCGAACCGCGCCGGAGGTTGTGCCATTCTGATAAGGAAAACCACGGGCATCAAAATGATTGAGCCGGCCCTTTGCGCAGACGGCCGGTTCGCGTTGGCCGACTGTGTCATCGGAAACGAACTAATTCGACTTATCTCTGTCTATGCACCGAGCACGGCGACCGAGCGGAGAGTTTTTTTCACGGAGCTTCGTGCCCTCCTCGAGACCCCTGCGGCGCTCATCGTCGGCGGCGACTTCAACTGCGTGCTTAATGCGCGGGACAGAATGCGCGGATCAACAGCCCCCAGAGCCGACGCGGGCGCTAACACGCTTCGCGATGCCGTGCGTGATTTCGACATCGTGGACGTCACCGAGGTGCTGGACAGTTTTTCGCTACGCTTCACCCGATGGCAAGGACCCTCCCAGGCCAGACTGGATCGAGTGTACGTCTCGAGCGAACTCAGCGATCGGATTCAATCTTACGACGCGAAACTTGTGCCTTTCTCTGACCACGGCTTCGTCGCCACCGTGCTCCGATCCGGAGGGCCCGGGCCCAGGCGGGCACGACGAGACACCACGTGGAAAATGAACGCCAGCGTCTTGGAGGAGGAGGAATTTGTGAGGGAAACGAGGCACGCACTGGAGGGGCTTGCCGAGTGTGGCGTGGATGCGGTTTCCTGGGAACAGTTTAAGGAGCAGCTCCGGGAGTCCGCCTCCGCATTCGGCCGTCGGAGGGCTGCCGAGGCACGCCAGGTACGAGACCACCTCACTTGGACCCTGAAGATTCTTCTAGAAGAAGAAGAACAAGACCCCGGGGCCTTTCGGGAGGATATAAAAAACTGCAAGGATGAGCTGCTCGGACTTCTGGAGGAACGCTATAAAGGGGCGCAGGTGAGGAGCAGGGTGGAGGGACTAGAAGGAGAGATACAGCCATCCAAGATTTTCCGCACGCACGAGAGGCGGAGAGTGAAGGAAAACGCCCTGAGGAAGGTGCGTGGCGAGGGGGGCGTCGCGACCTCGCAAGAAGAGATCGCCGCCATGTTTGAGGAGGCCTACGGGAAGCTTTTCCGGGAGGAGGAGCTGGACGAGGACGCCTTCGTGTCGGTCCTACGTGGATCGCCCACCGTGCCTGACGAGACCACAGACGTTATGAACTGCCCCATTAGGCCATCCGAAGTGCAGCAGGCCATTAAAAAGCTTTCCCGTAATAAGGCGCCCGGCCCGGACGGCATTGGAGCAGAGTTTTATAAAATGTTTTCGGACGAGCTTAGCCCCATCCTCGCTGAGGTGTTTAATGACATAGAGTCACGAAAGCTACTTCCTCCGTCAATGAGGGAAAGCTTTACGGTCTTGATTCCCAAGAAAACCAAGAAGGGTCCCATCGCTGAGACGACTGACTTCCGACCAATTAGCTTACTCTGTTGCGACTACAAAATTCTGGCCAAAAATCCTGGCGAAACGACTGGACATCGGGCTCAGAAAGATCATAGGGCCCCATCAGAGTTACGGGATCCGCGGCCGCTCGATCGCGCGGAACCTTCACGTCATGCGCACAGTCTGCGAGGCGACCGCGGAGGGACACCAGCCTCTCGCTGTGATGCAGCTCGACCTCCGCCAGGCGTTCGACAGAGTATCCCACAAGTTTCTCCTGGCGGCGCTGGATCACTTCGGCGTGGGAGAGAGGCTGCGCGAGTGGATAGCCTTGTGCTATCGCGAAATCGGCACGCGGCTGCTCATTAACGGAGTCAAGGGTGCGCGCATCCCTATAGGAAGATCGGTCCGACAGGGGTGCCCCCTTTCGCCTATCCTTTTCGCCTTGCAACTTGAACCACTATGCCGCGCCATCAGTGAAGACCAGAGCATCAGTGCACTGCAACTGGGAGACGGGAAGGACGTCAGCGTCTTGGCATTCGCAGACGACGTGGCCATCATCTGCTCGTCAAAGAAACAAGTGGAGGCCGTCCTGCAGCACGTGGACGTCTACACCGCCGCATCGGGCGCGGAGATTAACCCAGAGAAGTCGATGGGCGCTTGGCTTGGGTGTTGGGCCACAACTCCCCCAAGATTCGTAGGGATATGCTGGAGCACCTCGATCGGAAACTACCTCGGCGCCCCTATCGACCCGGGGCAATCGGCGGCGGCAGTGTGGAGAAGGGCCGCCAACTCCATGGTCGCGAAGCTATCGCCGTGGCAGCCTAGATATATATCCGTGTTCAACCGCGTCCAGGTCTGCAACACCGTGACTTACCCGGCCGTGTTCTACAAGGCTCAGGCCGTCTGCTGCCCGGGGGTGACGGCCAAGAAGATCCACAGAAGCTGGGCCACTTTCGTTTGGAGGTCGCCATGGGAGCGGACGCGACGCGACAACCTTTTCCTATACCAGGAAAGCGGAGGCCTCGGCCTAGTTAACATCGTTATCAAGCTTAACGTGCAGCGGTTCCTTCTATTCCGGGACGCAAAGGAGCCCACGCTCCTGAGCGCGCTGCACCACCTCGGTTTCCCTTACCTGGGGAGGTGGATGGTGAGCACGAGTGGTCGTACGGCGAAAGCGGCGGCATTGCGCTTTTACAGCGAAATCGCAGAGGCCATACAGTTCTTCTTGGCCCTGTTTTCTTGGGATTACTTAACAACCATCACTAAGAGGAAACTATACTGGGACACGGTTGCAGCGACTTTCCCGCCACCTCTGTACAGGCCGCCACCAGTTCCCGACGGAGCGGCGCGTCTCTTCAGATTCGTGCGGCGCCTCCCCGCTCCCACGGCGACAAAGGACTTCTTCGTCCGTATGCACATGGAGGTGCTCCCCGTCAAGTCGTGGCTGCATGGGAAGGGAGTCTTCGTGCCCTGGTCTCTAAACTGCGACCTCTGCGGGAACACCGAGACCATCCAGCACGTCCTTGTCGAGTGCTCGAACGCCTACTTGTTCTGGGACGAGATGAGGACGTGCTTCCGCCTTAGGTCGGCCTTTGACGTTGAGTGGGGTACTTTCAAGTACCTCCTTCTCGGTGACGGAGAAGGGACGGAGGTGACGAGCGTGTTGGTGTTGCTGGGGCTACACGCCATCTGGCAGTCGCGCACAGCAATGGTGCAGTGCCACTTGGATGCGCGTCCAACCTGGGACTACTTCCTGGCTAAACTGGACTGGGTGGTCTCGGTGACCGGCAGGGGGGCAACGGGAGGGGCGGACGAGTGGCAGGGCCTGAGGAGACAGCTCGAGTCCAGACGTTATAGCCCGGGGCGCCGGCTTCTAGGTGGCCGCGGCTGTCGGCTGCCCTCTGGCGGGCAGGGTTCGGTTGTCGTGTGAGGGGGGCGGTGCGCGTGCGAGGCCCCTTTTCTCTTCTTTACTTTTTTCTCCTTCTGTTTGTAATTTTTTTTCTTCTTTTTTTTTCATCTGTAATATTGGCTGAGCGTGGCGCGCATCGTGTGTGCGGGAGCACGTATGAGCACACGAGAAGAGCGGCGTGAGCAGCCGGAGGTGCTGTGAGGACTCAGGAGTTCCCATGGTACCAGAAAACCGACCACGTGCGTCCTTCGTCAGGTACCGCCTGAGTAGGCGTTCAAACGAATGGAACTTTCCAGCTGGCGTTCCTCCTCAGACATCGGTGAACAGTGTGCAAAAGGGTTGAGCGTAAAATTGAGTGTAAAATATTGCTTTGCATATTTATTGTAAATAAAGTTCTTGTTACAAAAAAAAAAAAAAAAAAAAAAAAAAAAAGCGGAGGCATAGCATGGTGGTTAAGATGTCCGATTTGTATGCAGATGGTCGCGAGTTCGATACGCGGTGGTTCTGCTTTTTTTTTTTCTTTTTTTTTTGAACTTTTTTGTTTTATTGAGGCATTTGGCGATATTTATGAGTGCGTATAGCTTTACTCTTATATAAAGGCTGCCCTTGTTGATGAAATTCCATTGGCAGTGGCAATCAGACGTCATCTGATGGACCATCAGATGACGTCTGATGGTCCATCACGTTCCATCAAGGTTGTTGACTGGCAGCCAGTGTCCCAAATTACGTACCTTGATGGAATTTTCAATAGGGTAGAACAATAAAAAAGCACTCCAGATGTATAAAACAATAAATAAATAAATGTTACAAACATTACAACGTATTTAAGAACCAATCTTGATTCAAAACTGGAGTTCATAGTAAAATTATTTTATGTGTCATAGGTGGGCTGCGTCCATTTCAAAACTTTCATATGGATACAACCTTGACGATGCAACTTCATGCTTCAAAAACACTTGCTGTGTAATGCTCATCCCTCTCCTTATACTTTCGGTTACTTGCCCATAATAACTTTACCGAGGTTGTCTTTGTTAAAGCAAAACTACCCTAAATAAATTAATTATTCTTTATTTGTATAGGGAATGAAACTCAGGAGGCATACGTCGGTTATCTGGACTCCAAGAAGTGTCTTCTACTCAAAATCGTCAATGTGAATGGTGAGAAGTAATTCCTGAGAATGTATAGCTTTAATAATTTTATAATAATGGCCATCGCGAAATACGTGCCAAGTGTTTAAAGGTTGATTTTTTTTGTTTAGTAATGATATTTAAAGTGTTTATAAAATAGTTTAGAGCACAGTTTGTGTCATTAACAAGCGATGAAATCACACCGCCTCCGTTGCTTATGTAATAAACATGCCTCACCCGTTCAATGAATTCAAGATTGTACAGGGTGCGGCCGTAAAAACTTTCACATTTGACACGCCTAGCAAAAATCGAATTTCAAACATACGTAGTTGAAATTGGGCACACGAACGTCGCTTTTTCCAAAGTTTTTTTGCCTATTTTTTTCAGACTTGAACTCG
This sequence comes from Ixodes scapularis, assembly GCF_016920785.2. Taxonomy (NCBI): domain Eukaryota; kingdom Metazoa; phylum Arthropoda; class Arachnida; order Ixodida; family Ixodidae; genus Ixodes; species Ixodes scapularis. Next base: position 112,539,035 of record NW_024609857.1, on the reverse strand, counting down.
GGAGTAGCGAATTATTAGAAAGATAACAAAAATGGCAGACGTGCATTTCCTATGGCCTATACCCGCCCGTTCGCCGTCTGCTATCTAATTCGCGACGCCGCTCCCAGGTGGCGCACTGAACGCAAAAACGCCGGAAACGCCGCACGAAAGGCTGGTGTCCGGCGAGATAATCGCTATAAAAAGTGATTTTAGCGAAATATATGAACGATTGTTGAAATTATCTGTTTCAAGTCAAGTTTTGACAGATTGTCATGCAAGCAAGAAGCCACCATGATGCGACGAGATAATTTATTTACAGCCTGGAATAGCAAGTGGTGCTGCTACCGTTGCAGACAAGTTCGTTTTCAGTTATCATTTCATTCTGATTTTTACAGGGCCGCTGTAACACATAAAGTAATTTTTTTTCATACAGCTTGGGTATAATCAACACACATGCCGCAAGACATATCTATAATAAAAAAAAAAATCATATTAATTGGAGCAATAGTTACGGCGCTGGAGTAATTTCGGTGGGCCGGTGATAAAATGGCTGGTAGTTGAGAGAGATAGACGTCTTTTTGCTGATTTCCCATTAGTACCTCTATCAGCGGCCTCTGCTTTGCTCTCCTTGTGCAGCAGGCAGCACGAGAGAAAGTAAGAGGGAAACTCATAGTTTAAATTCCGTCAGGAAGTGGAAGTTTTGAGTTCATTCAATTGTTTATTCTTGAAAAATACAACTTCTGATACGCCTCTTCTGTCACGGCGATTGGAAATAATGTTGATGCTGCAGCGGCCCTTTAAACGACTAGGGTTCGGGCGATTCGATGTGCCCGCCGTTTACAGACACGCAAAGCCGAAGTCGAGCTTCGTACGCCAGGAAAGCCCTTTCGCGCATCCCGTCGTCGGTCTCGAGGAACGCGCTCTATGTTTTCTTTCAGCTCTTCGATGCTGGGGATCCTCTTCTTGTAGACAAGTCCTTTTATAAATCCCCATACGAAATATTCGCATATATTTAAGTCGGGGGATCGTGGAGGCCAGTCCATATAATTTGATCCCCGACCCATCCACCGCCCAGGGAACGTGTTATTGAGCCATGCCCTCACACTCTTTGCGTAATGGGGAGCCGCCCCATCCTGCATGAATATACAGTTCTCTTTTGTCATGTGGTACCTTTCCAGCTCAGGGAGCATTTCCGTTTTCAGCATGTCCAAGTAGGCATCTGCGTTAACGGTGTCATCGAAAAAATTGGGGCCCACTATCCCTTCACGCCAAATCCCACTCCACACTGTCACCTTCGGTGAATGGAGCTGCCGTTTGTCCACGGCATGAGGGTTATCGCGAGCCGATATCTTGCTGTTCTGGCGGTTCACACGTCCATCAATGTGAAAGTTTGCTTCGTCACTAAATAAAGGAAATTGCAGGTTCGCAACAACTCCGCCTTGCAAAATTCTAAACGCCGGACGTTGTCGCCGTCGTGCAGGGCTTGAACAACTTGCATCTTGTACGGGCGCAAATTATTTTTCCGCAGAATCCGTCGTACGCTTTTTTCTGAAATTTCAAACAACCTGGCTGCTCGTCTTGTTGACAATTGCGTGTCGCTCTCCAAGACAGCAAGCACCGCTTCAATGAGCTCCTCATTTTTCAGCAGGCTCTCACGTTCACTGACTGGATTCTTCTTTTTAAAGTCTTCTCCACTCATAAAACAATCCGCCCAAGTCAAAATAGTGGGGCGTGAAGGCGGGCGTTTATGAAATGCAGTCCGAAATTTTTGTTGTGCTGTGGCCACCGAGTTCCCCTCCATGTACCACTTGACTGCCTGGGCACACTCACTTGCTGAGTATTGCGGCACCGCAGGGCGGCGCGAAAAATATTTTGATAATAACTGCAGAAGATAGTGCAACAAAAACAATAAATAGGAACAATCAAGATGCCTCAGCAGCGGCACTCTTGATTCCAAAGTTGAGCTTTCACCGGGAACGGACCCGTCAACAGATAAGCAGACGACAAAGGAAGACACACGTTCGCCTGCTTTAGAATGTATTTTTATTAAACGAGGGCGTCCGCCAGTTTCAAAATTTCAAGTGAAAGGGCGTAATCGTTTATATATTTTGTTAAAACCACTTTTTATTGCGATTATCTCGCCCGACAACAGCCTTTCGTGCGGCGTTTCCCGCGTTTTTGCGTTCAGTGCGCCACCTGGGTGCGGCGTCACGAATTAGATAGCAGACGGCGAACGGACGGGTATAGGCCATAGGAAATGCACGTCTGCCATTTTTGTTATCTTTCTAATAATTCGGTACTCCCGAGTTGACGTCTGAAAAAAATAGGAAAAAACCTTTGGAATAAATGACGTTCGTGTGCCCAATTTCAGGTATGTACGTTTGAAATTCGATTTTTGCTAGGCGTGCCAAATGGGAAAGTTTTTACGGCCGCACCCTGTATATAAACTAAGGAGGATTTTGAATGTCAGTTTTAAACCAGATTTCATGCGCACTTCTGTGTACTTATTCGGCATCCCGACCATTCCGACATGCCACGTAGAAGAGTGACTCTTTTCTTGCACTTCACTAATATCTTGAAAGCGTATCGGCATCGAATTCAGCGTAGACATGCTGCCGAGATTTTGACAAGGCGCCTGAAAAGAGGACCACACTTTTCTGCGCATCATCAAAGGCAATGTTTTCTGAGAACATTGTGTGTTCAGTGTCTGAATCAGGCTAGAAAAATCAGAAAACTCAATGAAGAATATCTCAAATATATTTTTTTCCACAAATACTTCAAACTGCTTTGATCTCTGTTAATGTCTCTATTAATCACTTAAATTGCAACATGACCCACATACGTACATTGTAATTCTAAATAACATATTTGAATGGTCACCGAACCGATGTTGATTATCTTAGATCAAAGATCCTCCGAGTCTGATAAACCAACATAAATTATGCGACACTTTTAAATGCTCTCGTGGAAATGGAGCGTGCTGGTTAAGTTACGGTGTTACAGGAGAATAACATAGAGGACGAAAACCGGACGACGCGTGTCGTGCGGTTTCGTTTTTTTATGTTATTCTCCCGTTACAACATTTTAAATGCCACTCCCAGTTGTTTTTGAATAAGTAATTCAGAAATTATGTTTTACCATGGTTCGTTAAATAAATCTTTACATCGTTTTTTTTTTATTTGTCTTTTTTTATATAAAATGCATTGCAGGTTCCTTTTGTGCCTTCCGGGTACCTTAAAGTGGACTCGGCCACCACTCTACCTGCTGCGATTTTGTTTTTGATCTCTTGTGTGCTGCAACGCCGAAGTTTTTTTTTGCAAATAAGACGACTGCTGCAACACCCAGAACTATCCTGATGACTTTCGCTAGAAAGCGTGTTGCTTTTAGTCGTTATGAGAAAACAATTAACGGTGCGATTGCAAAGCTCGTGGTGCGGGGAAGTAATTTATGAATATCGACTTTTTAGATCAATCAAACGCATTTTATTATTTTTCTACAATTAACACTTCTTAATTGAAAAAAAATACAACAGCACAACAGTAGTTGTAAGGTTGTTCTCCCGGACCTCGGTGGGAACCCTGGAGGTGTCTACCGTCGAGGGCCGGGGGACCGTGGAACGATGCTGGTTGCTGGAGAGCTGGCTGTAGGCGGCGAGGACACGGGACAGGGACGACCAAGACTGCTTAGTTTTCGATTAAAACACAAAACTTTACTTGAACTTTTCCGGAGTGCACGATACAATCAAACTGAGAATAATTGGCCTCACAGGCTTACGATCGCGAGACACGAAGTCAAGTGTCCTACCGCGCACAGTGAGGGCGATGGCTAAGTAGCCGGCGAACAAGGGCTGCCGCGTACGGCAGGTAACGCGGCGAACCGCGGGAGGAGAACAGTCAGGGGCTCGCAAGCCCGTTCCAACTCGAGGCTCACACGCTCGGTCAGGGCTTAAGACAGTGCGCCGGAAACCGCTCTGTCCAATGAGGGCTTCGTCTGCATCCCATTGGGTCGAGGCCCCGACGCACCCTCGACCTATCGCACGAGAGTTCGTTGCTGTTGCCGAGATGGTCATTAAGATTGGGCCCTGCGGTTGAGTGTCTAAACCCCGGTATGTTTATCTTCCGAGGAAGATCTACTGGTTTTCGGTTTAGGCGAGAATCGTCGAAACGTGCCCCGCCAGCAAACGTCCTTTCCCCGGAGCGCGGGCAGGAGCCTCAGCGTAAACGGAAAGCGCGCCTGGGAAGCCGTCTCGTGGGGATTCCCACGATGCCGGGTCCACGCCGGCGTGTATACACCAGTTGCGCCCGGTGCCTCTCGAGTCGAAGTCACGAAAGACGGGAACATGACCGGAAGTCTTTGAGAAAGTCGTTCGAGCTTGAGACGCGGCCCAGTTTACGAAATGGCGCGCCAGCCGATGATAGCCGCACTCCGGTGCCTGCCCCGAACGCCCGCGTAGATTTGTGTGTCTGGAGCCCCGGGTAAGAGGCATGGCCCGCGGGTAACGACCCCCCGTGGGGGATATACAA
>NW_024609857.1:111925257-111934433 GCF_016920785.2 Ixodes scapularis | reverse complement strand
GATCATCTACGTGTTGGCGACGATGTGTTTTTGTTCTATGGCGGCGACAGGCGAAAAAATTCGAAGACGCCACGAGACGCGACCGAGAAGGCAAAGAAGTTTCAGCGGCTGACCAGGGACTCAGAGGCGCCTGGCTGCCGGGTTACTGAGCGCCAACCTGACTCCACGGTAGCTCTTTACTTGGGAACTCAACGAGGGGGTGAACGGAGGGGCAAAAGGGGAGGCCTTTTTGTTTTTTGTTAGGGGATATCCAAACCAACCTCAATATAGCCTCGTGTCCTTTTTATTCTTTTTTTTTTTTTGTTTTAAGCAGTCCTTCTCTGTCTTGAACACTGTCACTGTCTTCGTCCCTTTCAACTTCGACATTCGAGACACGAAAGAGTAAGGTGGGGACCTCTCATGTGAGAGTATTGTTTTAGCGATATTACAAACAAAACGATAGCACTTCATATCTTTAGTACTAGGACGGAGTAATATTCATAGAGTAATGTTTGCGATCAAAACCGACAAGATGACAAAACTAAATTAAGCATACTCGTATATTTATTCGGCTGCTCCTTATCTAGAGCACGACTTTTCATTACCTAGTGGAAATTCAAAAGGATTTATTTTTAATAATTGTTTGTTAGACGAAATAGCATTTGTAATTTGGTAATGCGTCTTTAAATTTTTTTTTGCCGCATATGACGAAATGTTTGATTGCTTTTTAAGGCTCCTTCATACACTGGCGCCATCTATTGGGTAGCAGTGCAAACTTGGCGGTCCGACATATTTTCTATTTCTATCGCGCATTATCCTTTCTTTTTTGGCTCGAAAAACTTTTTTCTACGTTATAAACGAGCCTTTCTTATAGGTATTACACACATTTGACCTCGGAAATCCCGCAAAACCTTCGCTCTTGTGAAATGCAGTTCCAGGGTCACCGCATAGATGGCGCCAGCGTGCCAGTGTGTTCTCTCGTCCTAAGAAATTTTAAGAGGTTTCAACAGATCTCGTCTCTCTCGGTTGTACTCGGTTGCAAGACTGTGAATGCTCGCGTTCTACCATTATACCGAGAAAATCTCCCGTAAAGTGGGTTAATGTTTCGCAGTGGTTTGAAACATTTGACCCCGCCCCTGCACGACCACCGGTGCTTCTCCGCACAACTGTTTCGGAAGCGCCGTCCCGAAGCTTAGCGTACGCAAGTAATAGCGTCGTCGCCCCTGCGCATGCGTCAAACGCTAACCATGCTTTGCGCTTTGCGTGCGCTATTTTAGCGTACGCTATTTTTTCAGAAATTGCGTGCGTACGCAAAGAGTCTTTTGCCAACGTTGGTTTTTACCAACGTTGCTGTCTTACCTCAGTTGTGAAACTCCCGCCGAAGGGGGTACCCCCCCCTCCCCTCACTCACTTCAGTTCACCTCCCGTCGTTTGAAGTGCCATCTAGACTGTCGTTTCATAACTGTGTGTTCCAATGTCGTCTAGGTGCTGTGCTTTGAAACTTACGTATTCCATAGAACACACTGCAGTTACCATAGCAGCCGTGTGGCGCGTCGTCCGACGGGGGTGGCGAGTCATGGTGAGTGAGGGGGGTACTGCTCGTGCAAACAGCGTCTATGAGCAGTTCCGTAACTGAGCTAATCTAATAACGTTTGTCTTTGCGCTCCTCCAAGAAGGATTCGTGATGAGAATTTGGCTAAAGCCAAGACGAGGACAGTTAAACAATGGCGGCTCTTAGGACCACGGCCACCGTACCACGGCTGCGGCAAGCGTCATAAGCGAGACGTCGGCGGCTTCCTCTTGACTGAAATTTTTAACGCAGATTTGTTTTACTCGGTCCCGCATGACCACCTGCTGACAGCTGTTAAGCTTTGCAATGAAGAGAACGGGGAGATTTCTTTCCGCAATTCGACTGGCCTCACGGTAGAAGGCTTCCTGGATTTATTAAATAAACACATTACCTGGGCTCCACTATGGTTTCTTTCGAAGGGGAAATATTTGTACAAAATCGCGGAATCTGCATTGGCTCGAGAGTGGCTCCGGTCTTGTGCGACATGTTTCTTGCCTTCTGCGACAGGGCGATCGCAGATAAATTGGAGCATAAAGAACAAGTGAAGATTTTTAGATATGTAGATGATTTTTTGGTGCTGACATCTGAACCGGTGGGGTTGAGTGATGAGGTGATTTCTGGGATGCTGAAGCTGTTCACGAGCTGTGCCTTCGGCTTGAGCTTCACACATGAAACTGCATGCTCAGGTCGATTACAATTTTTGGACTTGGGGTTGTCATTCGGCGAAGATCATGTGTGCTGGGCGTACGAGCCTCGTTCAAAGAAAGGGATGCTGCCGTACGATTCTGCTCACTCCAAGCTTGTGAAGAGAGGGATAGCTTCCACCTGCTTGGCGGCCTCGCTGAAAAAATCGTGCAAGCATAGAATGAGCGCCAGCTTTCACGCGCAGCTCAGCAGATTCGAGGCGCCGGGTTTCCCCCCCAATGTGCCTCGCGATGTGTCCGAGACTTTGTTAAAAACGATAAAAAAGCATCTTTATTTCTTACCCATGCGCATGTGTACATTGGGCATAGCTTGCTTTTCTGTGTTTTTCTAAAATAAAGTTCAGTTGAAAGTGCGCCTCATCCTGTCTGCTTCTATCCTTGTGTCCTCGTTGTTTTGGCGCCTCACTTCAAGTCTTTAACGCAGGACGACATTGCACTCGCCGGCAGCTTGCTGCCTGCGACGCGCGGACGTTTCTCGGCGAAGGTTGTATGGTGTGTGAAGGCCAGTACACGAGAGTGAGACCCTTCTTGCCGAAGCGACGCAAGCGGACACGACCGGTCGACCGCTCCCGTCGCATTATCATAGTCAAACAAATCAAAAATCTTACTGTAAAGCAATAAACTTGTTTTTTTTTTCTCAAGTTATAGCATTTCGTGCGTGAAATAAAAAAGTGTCACTGTATGTTTGTGTCGTTGAAAAGGGGAGACGCTTGGGCTTTTCCGTCGCGGCGGAGAAACGCTATTCTAAGACACTCCTGCGCAGCGTGCGATAACGCAAGCGCTAAATTTAGCTCTATAGCGTGCGCTAAAAATGCGTACGTTGTTCTAAAACTCCCTACCCTAATGATTTGCGCACGATGCAACCCGCGCAAGCTCGTGCGAACGTTCGGCTCTCGCCCATCAGAGCCTGACGTACCCAGTGGTGTTCCGCCATTTCTGGACTTACTAGGGTTGCACGTCCCGAAGACGTCAAAACACACGCAATATTACCGGACGAGTAACGGGAAGCTGTGACAAAACTGCTGACGCTAAACGTTTAGCTGTTAATTTGCCAAGAAGAATTAACTTAATATTTTGCGCAAACTGTACTACCAATTGGTGGTGGGCAATCAGGTGTAAATCTGTGAAGGTCGTAACCTTTCTGACTATCATTGCAAGAGTGTTTTATAAGCCGAATTCAATCAAAAACCGACAGGTTAATCTGTTCGACACGTTTTAGCGTTACACGTTTATGGGCCCTATGTCCTTATAAGTAATAAGCCCATAGCGAGGACATCAAGACTTCGCGTGATGCCATGGCGTCTCGTGAATCATAAATTGACCAGCACTGACCCTAAGTCTGTTATGTTAGCGTACCAAATATAAAAAAATAAAGGCGCAGCAATTTTACAGCTGTGGCATTTTGACATGAAAGTGTGAATATTTATAGGTCATACTGAGGTCCTCTTTGAGGCATGAGTTTCTGCGTCCCATTCTGCGGTGCAAGCGAATACAAGCCGGCCCTCCCCTAATAATACCGTATCACACCATGAAATACCATCTGACCCACTTGAGCGAGCAAGGTGGCCTTCAAGCGATGAACAGACGCCAACTCCGCACCAAAGTAGACGACATTAATTTATTTCAACTGCTTCGTTTCAATAAATAGGCGTCGTCAACGGCACAGTGAACCCAACCTCGCGAGAGTGGATTTTGACTCGCTGCACATTTTTAACATGCAGCACTTTCGCCACACTGACAAATCGTATACAGACTTAGGTTATTTTATAATAAACAGCTTGCCTTTAGGGCGAAAAGCGGGTAACCTTATGTTTTCCTACTTCTTGTCATTGCAGGCGCACATTCTTGCTGGCATTTCAGTAAATCTAATTTTAGTTACAAAAGAAAAACCTGCTTCGCTGTGAAGCATTTTAGCAGGGTGTATGATTTATAAAGTGTTCATAAAAATCACTGGAATATATACATAAACATCCATCAAAACACAATTATTATAAAAAAAAAAACAATGTACAACATATATTCACGAAACTTTCAGCTGGTCTCATAAGTTTTGAAAAGACGTAATAAACAAGGTCTCCGGATTTAGTATTTTCTCGTGTATTGCCTTTTCGGTCCCAGTTCTTATTACCAAGAAATGCAGATGCCAAGTGAAATTCGAGAATACCTGGGAGAGTACGACTATATATATTTCAGCTGGTTCCTCAAGCTCTATAATGCTCTCACTGACTTGACTCTGCTTTCTGCGAAGTGGAGCATAGTTTTCGCCGCATAGCTGCATCACGAGCGCCACCACACGAAAACCGCAAGCCCTATTTGCCCGGAACCGTCCGCCCCGTTTTATGGCGTGTGTCCCCTATTGTCAGGCATAGCGAAGCTTATGGGCGTTTTAAACACGTTCCAGATTGAGCCGCCACTGCCGACCTCCTCTTGTCTTACCGAGATGTCGAGCCACTGTAGGGGGCGTTGACGAGCCTCCACAAAGGCCTATTCTGGGGAGTAGGACACAGTGGCTGTGTTCCAAATCTTACCCAAATGGATCCGAGTTACTCCGGCGAATCGTATCACGTGACAGCACAGATTAAAAAAACGCTGGACGCGGGTAGGTTTTAGAACGCCAAGGGTACAAAACCCTTACCCTGGAGTAAGATCGAGTAAATTTTGGAACACGGCCAGTAGCACCTAAAGGGGCCATAACCTATCCTCCTGTGGCAATGAAGTGAAGAGAACGGAAAAATTCGCAGGGGTCTCTTATGTTATCCCTAAGACGACTTGAAGGCGAAAGCCCAAAAGCCGATGCGTTAGTGACAGACACATAATTTACTCGCTGAGTCATCCCTCTTAATGTGCTGAGCCATCTTCCTTAATCTGCTGAGTCATTCTTCTTAATGTGCTGAGTCATCCTTCTCAATGTCTAAATTAGAATACAGATCTTCAATCTGGCACCCTCATCATGCTACATTAACAGACAACACTGAATATGTTCAAAACCGTGCTGTGCGCTTTATTGAGTCCGATTAATCCAGTTTTTCCAGTGTCTCCCTCATTAAATCAAATCTCTCTCTTCCATTGCTTTTCACCCGTCAAAGAATGTTCCGTCTCTGCCCTTCTGCATAAAGTTTTTTATTCGCCACTTCTAAATCAGTCTCTTCTTTCCCCAGCGGCTTATCTTTCCTCCGGTCTCGATCATTGCAATAAAATAGCCCGGCCAAAGTGTTTTTCCACAGCACATCAGCACGCCCCTGTTCCTGATGCAATTGTGGACTGGAGTGACCTTCCCGAAGACATCGTCACCATCCAGGACCCCATCAGATTCCGAGAAGCAGTATCAAACGTTGTAATTAACACCGACTCCCCTCTCTAATCCCTTATGGCCCTAAAGGTATTGTAAATAAATAAATAAATAAATAAATAAATGTGCTGAGTCATCATCTTAATTCGCTTAGTCATTCACTGAGTGGTCACGTAAACGTTTCGGTGTCTTTCGTGTCGCCTACGTGTTTGCGTTCAGGGACTTTAAAGGTCGGCTGAACGATGAGACATATAAGCCTTTCGCCTTAATAAGAGGAAACAAAAATGAAAGACGTGAACAACTCCCTGTAAGGCCTAATTAGAGCGCAGCTCTTGAGGAGGAGGGGAGGATACGGAAAGGACGGTATGCCCCTCCTCCTCATCCGTACCCCCTCCTCCTACCTCGTCTACTCCTCCCGTGCTCCTCGCCTCCTCCCCCTCTTCCTCCTCCTCCTCCTCTTCCCTCCCGCACGGTGCATTATGGGAAACGTCCCATAATGCAACGCGCGCGTCACCGCGGTGCCTTATGGGACGTTTCCCATAATGCACCGAGCGGTGCCGAAACGTCGCCTTCGTGACGTCACCGGTGACCCTCGTGACGTCACGAGTCACGACGGTCCCGCGCGTTGCATTATGGGACGTTTCCCATAATGAACCGGGCGGTTACGCTGACGCCGACGCCACTCAAGCCGGAAACGGGCGCCTAAGAGCTGCGCTCTAAAATTGCAGGTCGGTTATTGCGGCGCCCGTGCACAGCTGCCTGAAAGCGTGTATATGGGAGGCTCTGGACCAACACTAGCACGGTAATATTGTGCGAGGCATGCGCGCTGGCTCGGCGCAGCTCGCTTTTGGAAACGACCTGCATTCTGTTATAATAATATGGTATGATAGGGACATTAGACCCTGCCTCATGTCCCCGTTAAAGAGGGTATAATGATATAATGGGGACATCATTCAGCTCTGCATTTCGTTTTCAGAGTAACGTATCTGGTATTTGTTTTTACAGTATTTCTTTTACTCATTTTTGGTAGCCCTTTGTTTTTATTTTACTGACGAAGACTCAGGTCGAATTAATCTTCCGTTGTTGTTTCCATGAAAGTTGTTTTTTTATTACTGCTTTGTTTCATTCTCTCTCTCTCTCCCTCCACATATATATATATATATATATATATATATATATATATATATATATATATATATATATATATATATATATATATATATATATGTGATATTGGGACTGAGGGAAGATTGAGAAGTGCAGCCGTAGTAATAACGTGAACGAAAAGGGGAGAGTGTGATTCAGAGAAAGGGAAAGGAAAAGAGACCTGGCGAAAATTGGGCCCTTTTTTTTGACAGCTCTCTTTCCATTTCCCTTAACCTAACGTAAAAATTCAAAAATCACCCTGTCCCCTCTTCGCTCACATTATATATATTTATACAAAGAGAGAGAGAGAGAGAGAGAGAGAGGGGGCAAGGCAAACCCGCCGTCCAGTCTTGGTACCCTCCGTGGCTTGCTATTGCTAGTGTTACCTACGGAGCGGACACGTGTGGCTTTGGCGAATGACGTAGTTGCTTTTGTTAAGGAATTCGGCAAATTTGTTTAAAGAGACAGTGCAGCGACTTACAGACTTTGGCCAATTAACTGCGGAAATTAATCTGTGTCACCCATGGAACAAAGACCAGAAAACCGTATTTCCTTGCGAGCGCTAGTTTTCATGTAGAAATGAAACAAATTCAAGATAAAAGGGCCTCTCAACTCTCCACGTCGCCTTTCGAGTGACGCTCTCTGGGGGATCATGTGGTTTCCCCTTGGATTCTTCATTTTTGATATTTAGAAAACTATGAAGGCCGCTTCAGTATCATATAGGAAGACCCCATGTCAAATATTACGATCTAATTCTGTCTATATATTTAATAAACTGGCCAACAAACCTTCCAAGTGAGCGAAGTCGCCGAAATCTGCCAACTCCAGCGTGCGACGTGAGGCGCAATCGTCAGCGCAGTCAATGCGACGGAGTTGGAGCGGCCAAACGTTGAGCCACTACGTCAGAGGCATGACTACGTCATTCTCACGTTTTGTTTGTTTTTACTTCTCAGAGCGAAATTGAACGATGACGTCATGAGTTTCTCCTCGCGGTGTTGGCTGAACGGCGTCCACGTGATCACCGCAACGCGGATGCGCTAGTTTGCGCTGCCCTGCACGCTTATCGGTCTGCTTCTCCGCCCCCCCCCCCCCCCCCCCTCTCCTCTTTCGTTTTCTTCCCTTCCCCCTCTCCCCCGGGCCATCACCGTCGGGTGTATCTCGAAACAACCCATTCTTATTTGAACCCTTCTCGTTTGAACCCATTCGCAAAACGCCCTTCTCGTTTTAACCTTTCGCGTTTCGACCCTTTCTTATTTATACCCGTCTCATTTGAACCCATTCGCAAAACGCCCTTCGCGTTTTAACCTTTCGCGTTTCGACCCTTTCTCATTTGAACCCGTTGTCATTCGAACATCGTAGTGAGGAGGAAAAACAGTTGAGGATGAAGGTTGAAGATGAAGCGAAGCGGCACCATCTCTTGCATAGCACATGAAACAATTTTCCTTATGCCTGCGTGCCACCCCGAGTCTGTTGACGTAGCTACGTGGTCACATGGTGACGTGGTTTCAAAAGTGCTAGCGCAGATTTGGTACTTCATTTCTCTTTTGTCGCTGTATGTCGTTAAAATGTCGTCGTGTGGAGCGGATGGATCATTGTGCTAGTCGTGTGTTATTGCTTGTAATGGCCAATTGGGGTGGTCATTTTGCCTGAAAAAAAGTTTTCCCATATCTTCGGCAAGGGCGTTCGCGTGGTCAAAGGCTGGCGGGTGCAAGCTTTTCGGGTTGCGCTTCTCAGTCGTGTACCGGTAATTTACCAGCAGAAGTTTTCCCGAGCTCCAAGAGGTCGGGCAGCTTGTCTGCCAGACTGTATCCGGTATCGTCACATCCGAATCGGGATAGAAAACCAAACGAAACAATGTTCGCTGAGGCGGCAAATAGCGGGTTCGAGTGGCAAAAGAAGCCATCGAGACAGGCGCCCTTTTGTGCTCTGAGACAAGATAGCAAAAACAACGAAGAGAAAGATAATTCATGTTTCAAAGAAAGTCAACATTTTTGGAAGAATTTATCCAGCCTGAGCAAGATATGTTTGCTCTGAGACACGGACTGCATCATACATCACTTTATTTTACAACTCTGTAATAACAAGTTATTACACCATGAAAAAAAAAAAGTATGCATAGTGATGCAGTTTGAAACTTGAACACGCATTACAATTTCAAGGAGGGTGGGTGAAATGAGAAGACTGAAGATTCCAAAAAAGGTACTAGAGAGTTTTAGTAGATCGTTCCGATAGCCCCGATAACGATACTATGCATGCGCAAGGGAGGCGGTGGCGGAGTATCGGGTATCGTTATCGGAGTCATGGGAACGATCTACTAAAACTCTCTACTAACAGTAAACAGTATATGGAAAGCGACGCTGGCAAGCCTCCGTGGCAACGGTTAATCGAAAATCCAAACGAAGTTTATTGAAGTTTGACGCGCGTGCGGGCAGCACCACACTGATTTATACATCTGCCCTTTCATTGATTTTATATTTTAATATTCTGT